>NC_072827.1:2332500-2632500 GCF_027744805.1 Dunckerocampus dactyliophorus
CAATGGAAAAGTGCTTTAATTTGACCATTTAATAAACCCGGTAAGGATCCAAAACACCCTGTGAATTATCGACCTATTGCTCTAACATCACATCTGTGCAAATGGATGGAGAAAGTTCTAGTCAGAAGACTTGATTATTTCCTTGAAAGTCGAGAGTTACTTGCAAACTATAAGTGTGGTTTAGAAAAGGACGATCAACAATGGACGCTGTAGTGAGAGTAAGTCATGAAATAGAGAAAACCTTTCAAATGAAAGACTTGATGAATATTGTATTCTTTGATGTTGAAAAGGCTTATGATTCCATGTGGCAGGAAGGATTACTGGTTAAGATGAATCGGATGGGAATTAGAGGTAGGTTCTATAACTGGGTCCTTGATTTCATCCATCCATCCATCCATCCATCCATCCATCCATCCATTTTCTATACCGCTTCTTCCTCATTAGGGTCGCGGGGGCATGCTGGAGCCTATCCCAGCTGACTTTGGGCGACAGGCGGGGTACACCGGGGTCCGATTTCATATCGGACAGAAAATTCAAAGTTAAAATAGGATCAGAAGAATACAGTATAGCAAATGGTATTCCACAGGGGAGTGTAATTAGCCCAGTTTTGTTTAACGTAATGATAAATGATATATTCATGAATCTGGATAGAAGGATTGGGTCGGCCCTATATGCAGATGATGGAGTGATTTGGACAAGGGGACGAGATTCTATAAATGTGACAAGTAAAATGGAGGAAGCAATAAAGAAGATAGAACAATGGTCATATGACTGGGGATTTAAGCTATCACCCAATAAAACATGTTACATGATGATTACCAAGAAAAAAGGCATGAAAAATCAGAACCTGATGCTGTATGGACAAAACATTGCAAAAGTAGACAATTTGAAATACCTTGGTATGTGGCTCGATCAGAAAGGCACATGGAAGACCCATGTGGAAAAGGTAGAAGAGAAATGTAAGAGGATAATAAACTTAATGAGAGCTGTCACAGGTAAGGAGTGGGGGGCAGATAAACAATCACTGATGTGTAAATATAGAGCTTTGATGAGAGCAACTATAGAATATGGAAGTTTTGTTTATGGAGCTGCAGCTAAAACACATTTAATGAAAATAGAAAGAAATCTTCCCAAAGCATTTAGGATAAGTACAGGTGCAATCACATCAACACCAATGAAAGCAATGCAGGTGGAGTTAGGAGAAGTAGCGTATGACCTGAGAAGAGATCAACTTATGTTGACATACTGGAGTAGACTTAAAGGATGTAGGCATGGACATCTGGCCAAGGATGTGATGGAGGAACGTTGGGAGGATAATACAACTAAAAGTAACAGCTTTGGGTGGGTAATTAAAGATAGAACATAAAAAATATACATATTAATAATTCTACACCCATAAGCAATATTCCTATCTGGCCATTTCCTAAACCTGAAGTAGATATATACATAACATTGTAAAAAAATAAATGGAAAGATAGTGAAAAAGGGCATAAGGCAAGTCAATATATTAAAAACAAATATTATGGTTACTTAGATATGTATACAGATGGATGAAAAAGCGAAGAAGGGAAGGTGGGGATTGGAATCTATGTACCAACAATGAATTATAGCATCATTAAAAGATTACCTGACCAGCTCTCGGTTTATACAGCAGAAATGATGGCAATTATTATAGGCTTGCAATGGATAGAGGAAATAAAACCAGATAGAGGGGTATGATGTGTGGACTCTCTGGCAGCATTATATAGTATTAAAAATATGGAATCAAGTGGAGAGGATTTACTATTAGAAATACATCAAAGCCTGTTCCAACTACACATGTTAAAAATAGAAATAAGATTCTGCTGGGTGCCTGCACGTGTAGGGGTGGAGGGGAATGAGGTGGCAGATAAAATGGCTAAAATGGGAATTAGAAGGAATGAAATTATAGATATACCTGCTGGTAAAGGCGAAGTAAAGGCAATAATCAAAAAACAAATGATGGAGAAATGGCAAAATAGGTGGGACGAGGGTAGTAGCAGGAGGAAGTATTATAAAGTACAAAAATCTATCAGTGCACAAGGGGTGAAGAGAAAAAACAGAAAAGAGGAAATAGTGTTAACTAGGATGAGGTTCAATCCCACCGGGTTCAATGACAAGATGTTTTTGATAGGGAAATGTAAATCAAAAGTATGTATGGAATGCAAAAGTATAGAGAACGTAGAACACATATTACTACACTGCAAGAGATATCGGGAAGAACGTGTAACGTTAAGGAAAAGAATTAAGAAGATAGGAAGGGAATGGAGCATTGAGGGTATCTTAGGAACAGGTGGGGAGGGGGTTAGAAATATATACAGAGGGCAGTGATAGAATATTTGAAGGACACAGGATTATGTAATAGAATATAGATAATTATTAGAATATTTTATTATAGTATTATAAAGATCATTATTAGTAGTAGTATAAGTAGTTTCCTCATTATCTAAGTTAGCATAAAGTAAGATACTGTATATGGCCCATGTTACATACTCTGGTACAGTAGGTGGCGGTATGCACCTTTTCAAGTCATGGTTGCAACCCGCCATTAAACTAAAAGGAGAAGAAGACGAAGAAGAAGGGTGACGTTGCGGAGGTGGTGTTACCGCAGTGCATTGTGGGCTTGGAGGGAAAACAAAACGTTTGTCGACGCCGACTACATGTTCGCCGTTGCCCTTGTGTTTTGTTGTAACAAGTGGAAAACATGGTGCAAACGTGTTGTGTTATCAACTGCCACAATCGTTCACGCGATCGCTTCGGGAATAAAAAGGATGGGGGGAGATTTTTCTCATTTCCGACGTGGAAGCAAAGCCAAGGAGCTGTGATCTGTGAGCTAACAAAGAGACGCCGAATGGCCTGGATAGCAGCCGTGAGACGACCAAACATCACTTTCAACGCCATCACCCGACACATGTTGGTGTGTTCACGGCATTTTCACACTGGTAAGTTTGAATCAAAGCATGTGTTTTGCTCTTTCACACCTAGCATTTAGTAGGCCGCTAGCGTTAGCCAAGCTAGCTGAGGGCACCGAACAAAGTACCGTGTTTTGGGAATAAAACACGTTGTCTGCTGACTTTGAGTGATTTGTAAGCTCAAGAATGAACGAAAGAACCGTGATCAATGTACACAGTTTTAAAAGTAATAAGGGGAGTGTGTGTTTTTCAGGGAGACCTGCTAATGAAATGGATGAAAGCCATCCAGACTGGGCACCCTCATTACATCTCGGACACACGGAGGTGAAAGCTGCAGATAACGAGAGACTACAGATAACATTGCACGAGGAGGAACTTTCTCCAACAAGAGAGGAGAACGAGCGACTACGACAACAACTGGAAGATGTTTGCAAGACTCAAGTTGTGCTGCACGTTGAAGGTATGTTTCATGTTCACTAACCTTCTACGTAGGCTTTAAACACACTTTTTATATCTTATTTACATGTAACACAAATAAGTTATTCAGTTAAAATCTATGCTGTCAAAAAGTCGTTTTTACTAAGCTCATGGCTAGTGAGTGCACTAACTGCTTTGCAGTGCACTGAGAGGTTCGCGTTGCTGCGCACTAAGAAAAGAGTCATCACAGCGCATCACTGTTCCATATAGAGTGATACCTCCGTTAACGTCCACCACGGTTAGTGCTTTTTTTGCATTTTTTTTATAACATCCAAAACATTTTGTGAAAATGTTGCCTTTGTTTGCGTTTTCCCGCTTGGTTAGTGCGCAATATGGTGCACGGTTTGTTTCCGCAGCGGCAGGTGTTGAAACTCTGTAACCTGTACGAGCCGATGGCAGCAGGGGCCATTTTGTGCTGTTAAAATGAAAGACCGGTGCAGCACCAAGCAAGTAATGTGGCCTCCTTGTACCTTTTGCCGCTGAGAAGGTCGGGATGGGTCCTCCGTCTTTATGAAAAGCTTGACAGAGACACCAAACAGGATGGCGCGGTGTGGTGGGTTTATGATAATAAGTTTTGATGATGATGAGACCAAACCAGGAGAGCAAACAGATACCCTGCATGTGAAGTGATGGCAGATGGCGTGCAGCATGTAAAACTATAATTATTGTAATAATTATAAACATTTGTGTTGTGTTAGGATTTTTGGGTATGTGGAACGGATTAATTAGATTTACATTATTTTCTATGGGAAAATTTGCCTTGGTTAGAGTCCGTTTGGTTTGACCTTCTGGAACGGAATAATGATATTCATGAAACAATGCTATAAAGGAAAACTTGATGGACATCCATATCCTGGAACATACTACACAGTACTGCAGGGCATGGTTGGGGCACACAAATATTTCAAATTAGCTCCTTACGCCAGTTTTGCTGACAGAAACATGAAAATACCAAGAATCCATCATTAAAACCAAACAGTATTTTTTTTGCACAATAAGATTCCATAATAATTCCTGTTTGTGTCCTGCAGACACCCAGCAGCTGATAGGTCGTCAAGAAGAATGCCCCCCTCAGCAGCTGGGGGGGAGTTCCACTTTGGAGCAGGAGGAGCCGCAGCCTATTAAAGAGGAAGAGGAAGAGCCAAAGCCCCCCTATGTTAAAGAGGAAGAACTCTCGATCACTCAGGAGGAAGAGTGTCTTCTAGGACCAGAGGAGACTGATCTCGCCAGGTTGCCACTGACTGGTGTCTCTGTGAAGACCGAAGACGATGAAGACAAACCACTTGAGTCCTCACAGCTTCATCATAGTCCAAGTGAGGAGAAGAGAGAGGCGGAGCCTTCAAGCAGCAGCTCAACACAACACATGACAAGAGAAGCTGATGGAGACCACTGTGGAGGATCACAAGCAGACAACCTCTTAGCTCCACTGTCAGATAGTGATGACATAACGTCTCACTCTCCTGAAGATGAAGACAACCAAGCATCTTTGAGCAGCGATACAGACTGTGAAGGTGGTAGGACGACTCACACTGACGAGAAACACTCTGAATGCTCTAAAAAGAAGACAGGTCAAAAATGTTTTGACTGCTCAGTTTGTGATAGAAGATTTTCTTCCAACAGTCATTTGATTCGACACATGAGAACACACACGGGAGAAAGACCTTTTGGTTGCTCAAATTGCGGAAGACGTTTTGCTGAAAAGGCAAGTATGGTATCACACAAGAGAACGCACACAGGAGAAAAACCCTTTAGTTGCTCAGAATGTGGAAAAAGCTTCACTCTCAAGAAAAGCATGCAATTACACATGAAAACGCACACAGGAGAAAAACCTTTTAGTTGCTCAGACTGTGGAAAATGCTTCACTGACAAGAAAGGCATGCAAAGACACGTTATAATACATACAGGAGAAAGACCTTTTAGTTGTTCAGACTGTGGCAAAAGCTTCATGCGAAAGTCAGACATGCAAGTACATATGAGGTCACACACCAATGAGAAACCTTTTAGTTGCAAAGACTGTGGCAAAAGCTTTACTCTAAGGAAAGTCATGCAGTTACACATGAGAAGACACATAGGAGAAAAACCTTTTGGTTGCTCAAACTGTAGCAAACGCTTCATTCAAAAATCAGATATGCAGTTACACATGAGAATACATACAGGAGAAAAGCCTTTTGGTTGCTCAGACTGTGGCAAAGGCTTCGTTCAAAAGTCAGACATGCAAACACACATGAGAACGCACACGGGAGAAAAACCTTTCAGTTGCTCAGCCTGCTTTAAAAGTTATACTACCAAATTAAATTTGGTAAAACACATGAGAACACACAGAGGGGAAAAGCCTTTTAGTTGCTCTGACTGTGGTAAAAGCTTCACTACCAAAGTAAATGTGGCAAAACACATGAGAACACACAGGGAAAACATTTTTTAAGCTCAAATTTTGGCGACACATTTCCTTTTGAAGTCTTCATTAAATAGACACATGCAGAGTCACTGACGGTCTGGTGCTGACTTTGTGTCAAATGGATCCCAAAAGTTCAATGTGGTTGGCACACCCATGCCTTTCTCTCTGCCTGTCAGCTCCAAATTAAAAACTAAGCCCCCCCCTAATATATTGTCTTATGCTGTATTTTATTGTGGACATTGAATGCAACGCCTAATCGTTTTTGATGAGTCTGTCAAGATCCGAGTATGTTCTACAATGAATCTGTTTGAGCAGGGGTGTCCAAACCTTTTCCACAGAAGGCCACATACAGAAAAATCAAAGGATGAGAGGGGCCACTTTGATATTTTTGTGCATTAAAAAAAATGTATAAAAAGGCTTGAAAAACCTATTTACATGTATTTAAACACAAAATGTTATGCTATTAATTACTAGTATAAACACTTCAGATTTGTTTTTTATATTGTGCCTTTTTGCTGTATTTTTTTGTGATTAATTTGAATTCTTTCAATGTGTGGCGGGCCAATATTAAACAAGTCACGGGCTGTAAATGGCCCCTGGGCCAAACTTTGGACAGCACTGTGTTCGATAGAGCTTGTTGTTTTATTTTTCATGACTTGTTTTGGTCAGAGGGCGCTATGTGTACACTGCTTGATTGTTTGGGGGCGTTAACACAAGGAAGCATCAGTCTTCACCTCTTGTGGCGGGAAATGTTTGTTTGCTGGATTCTATGGATTTTAACAGGTTGGACCACTGAAATTGTAATCTATGAGATTTTAATAGATTGTCAATAAAGCTGTAATTGTGATTTTTAACTCAAGTATGCGTCTGGAGGTCTCTGATTTGACTTTACCACTTACCAATAAGCAGTGACATGAAGTGATGTTCATCATGGCTTCCACAACAACCTTCTCCACATGTTGTGCAAAGGGCAGAAAACACCCAAATGTCGGATTCTGCAGAGCTTCCTTAGAAAGCTTGCTTCCGTGTTTCCTCCAAATACGCTCCCTGCCTCCTCTGTAAACAGACCCCACCCACTCTGCTTCTATTATTGCCCCGTCTTCCCGGAGCTGCCGTGACATGGTCTCTATGATTACCGTAATGACAGGTATATCACTAAAAAGCACACACTCTTCCTTCAGAAACTGCTGGAATCATTTTGATAGTTCAAGACTTACAGTAATTTGAAACTAGCATTGCATATCCCATCGCCGGCTGCAGCTTCCATGTTAAAGGTTTCAAAAAATTACTTGGAAATGTCCAGATTGAAAGGCTTAAGGAGTCGGGTGTGGTCCGTGGGCCGTAGTCTGCCCAGGTCTGCTGTGGGCTATGTGGTGAAAACATTCATTTGTAACAGAGTCCCGAAGAGAGATACCGAGACTTTCTGTTCTTTTTTTTGCTGAATTTCGGCCTTTATTTTGGTTGTGTTACTGAATGATTTACTTACAAGTTTTTTTTCTTCAAAAGAATCTTAATATTCTTATTTAAAAATAAGTAATTTTATGTGGATTAAAAAAACAGTGATGTCGTCTAACGAAGTGGGCATTTAAATGGTTAAAAATATATACATTAAATATATAATTTTATTTTTTGATTAGGACTGAATAAGATTAAAAGATTCGAGAAAAAATTGAATAAAAAATCAGGACGTGTTTGAGGGTGACGTTGCGGAGGTGGTGTTACCGCAGTGCATTGTGGGCTTGGAGGGAAAACAAAACGTTTGTCGACGCCGACTACATGTTCGCAGCTGCCCTTGTGTTATTTTGGTTGTAACAAGTGGAAAACATGGTGCAAACGTGTTGTGTTATCAACTGCCACAATCGTTCACGCGATCGCTTCGGGAATAAAAAGGATGGGGGGAGATTTTTCTCATTTCCGACGTGGAAGCAAAGCCAAGGAGCTGTGATCTGTGAGCTAACAAAGAGACGCCGAATGGCCTGGATAGCAGCCGTGAGACGACCAAACATCACTTTCAACGCCATCACCCGACACATGTTGGTGTGTTCACGGCATTTTCACACTGGTAAGTTTGAATCAAAGCATGTGTTTTGCTCTTTCACACCTAGCATTTAGTAGGCCGCTAGCGTTAGCCAAGCTAGCTGAGGGCACCCAACAAAGTACCGTGTTTTGGGAATAAAACACGTTGTCTGTTGACTTTGAGTGATTTGTAAGCTCAAGAATGAACGAAAGAACCGTGATCAATGTACACAGTTTTAAAAGTAATAAGGGGAGTGTGTGTTTTTCAGGGAGACCTGCTAATGAAATGGATGAAAGCCATCCAGACTGGGCACCCTCATTACATCTCGGACACACGGAGGTGAAAGCTGCAGATAACGAGAGACTACAGATAACATTGCACGAGGAGGAACTTTCTCCAACAAGAGAGGAGAACGAGCGACTACGACAACAACTGGAAGATGTTTGCAAGACTCAAGTTGTGCTGCACGTTGAAGGTATGTTTCATGTTCACTAACGTAACCACTACACTGCTGATGGGGATGTCATACAGCTTCATGTCAAAAAATCTGAACTATCCCTTGAAGCTTTAAACACACTTTTTATGTCTTTATATAGAACGCCAAAAAGTTATTCGATCAAATTGTACGCTGTCAAAAAGTCAGTCGTTTACGAATATGACTGGTTTGGACCCAGTGCACTGAGTGGTTCGCACTAAGAAGAGAGGAGAGGCTAACCACACCCTCGTCTCAGGTTTCTGCCCCCCGTGCTTGATCGGGAAATGTGCACAATCAGTGATTTTTACTCATTAAATGTTAAAACCATACAGAAAATACATTTATAACGCAGTCCAATGGCTAATACTTTCGTTTTTCACCACCTGTCCCATACAGAGTGATACCTTGGTTAACATCCGCCATGGTTAGCGCGTTGGTTTAACATCCAAAGTTTTTGCTGAAATTGGTTGGCGTTTGCCGGCTTCGTTAGCGTTTGTTGTGGAAAAAAAATATTTTTTAAGAAAAGAGAATGCGTGAAATAAAGACCGGGAATTTGAGAAGTTTATTTCTTTTACAAAAGATGTCAGACAGCATACAGAGTGCATGGCTTTCTGCAGATGTCTGGCAAAGACTGGCCTCCTGACTGCAACCCTCTATACTCCATTGCATGCAAATTAATTACATTGGAAAATTTGTCTATGGCATCAAAAGGTAATACTTGGATGTCTTAAGGACCCCCTACTGGTACTTACTGGGGAGAGCTGATCAAACAGTGATATCCTGGTTGATCGTTCACCTGACCTGACAGAGACGCCCTGTGTTGAAATGTAACACTCAGAGTCCCCAAACAATATGTAGACTCAAATAACATGCGACTGAAGTAAACTATACATTTTCCCATCACACGTGCAATATGGCGTGTGGTTTGTTTACGCGGCCATCTTGGATCACGCACCCAAGACGAAATCTCGCGATACTTGCACGTGAACGTGCATTGCATTGTGAGTCGCGGGCGCCGTTTTTAGGACAACAGCATTTATATCAGAGTTGCTGCAGCCAAAGAGAGATACACAACATAAGACAACGTGTTTTTTCGGTTAACAAATTACTGTTATATGGTTCTCTTTTTTTTTTCTTGTTCACGGGTGTGCATTACAGGTAAAATTATGTTATGTGTTCATTTCTCCATGTCACGTGTCATGTTTGTGCCATCCCCGCGACCCTAATGAGGATAATCGGCATAGAAAATGGATGGATAACTGGTTGGATGTTTGTGGCATTGTGTTTTTAATGTAAAACTGTGCATGTTAAAAAGGCTTTAACAGATAGATACTTTATTAATCTCCAAGAAAAATTCACATTTCCAGCAGCTCTGCAAAAATGTCATGATGAACTTAATCACAAAATAAAACAGCCAAGGCAAGACATAAGAGATAAGATAAAATAGAAGAAGAAATAAATACTGAACAGATCACATCAAATTTGTAATAACATTACCTAATAAGATAATAAGTTACATTTTTTAAAAATGGAATAAAGTACAAAGACCTCTGATAGATTTTTTTGCGACAGGAGTGCAGAAACAGTAAAAAAAAGGGATTGCCCTCCAAGCATAATCGCTTCTCCTCCGCCTTTTTCTTTGCAAGACTAGGTAAAAGTAATATAAAATGTTCATTCGTCCATTCATTTGTCATTGTAATTATTTTTCCACCATTTTCTGCATGCAAAACCATAATGATTGTCCATGAAATGCGTTTTATTTTAAGATTTGTGGGTGTCTGTAGTGGATTAATTGGATTTACATTATTTTTTATGGGAAAACATGTCTTAGTTTGAGCCTGCTTTGGTTTGAGTTCGACCGTTGGGAACGGAATATTGACGTAAACCAAGGCACCACTGTACTGTATAATCGGGCCTTACATAAATTGTTCCATTATACAATGGCACCCTCTGCTGAAGCTCCTGACGCCAGTTTTGCTGACAGAAACATGAAAATACCAGTGACCCATCATTAAAACTATCAGGAAACGTTTTTTTGACAGTGCACAATAATATTCCACAATAATTCCTGTTTGTGTCCTGCAGACACCCAGCAGCTGAGTGGTTGTCAAGAAGAACGTTCCCCTCAGCAGCTGGGGGGGAGCACCACTTTGGAGCAGGAGGAGCCACAGCCTATTAAAGAGGAAGAGGAGGAGCCACAGCCCTCTGACATTATAGAGGAAGAAGAAGAGCCAGAGCCCACACACATTAAAAAGGAAGAGGAGGAGTCAAAGCCCCCCTATGTTAAAGAGGAAGAACTCTCGATCACTCAGGAGGGAGAGTGTCTTCTAGGGCCAGAGGAGACTGATCTCGCCAGGTTGCCACTGACTGGTGTCTCTGTGAAGACCGAAGACGATGAAGACAAACCACCTGAGTCCTCACAGCTTCATCATAGTCCAAGTGAGGAGAAGAGAGAACCTTCAAGCAGCAGCTCAACACAACACATGACAACAGAAGCTGATGGAGACCACTGTGGAGGATCACAAGCAGACAACCTCTTAGCTCCACTGTCAGATAGTGACGACATAACGTCTCACTCTCCTGAAGATGAAGACAACCAAGCATCTTTGAGCAGCGATACAGACTGTGAAGGTGATAGGACGACTAACACTGACAACAAACACTCTGAAGGTTCTAAAAAGAAGACAGGTAAAAGACGTTTTAACTGCTCAGTTTGTGATAAAAGATTTTCTGTTAAAGGTTCTTTGACTCGACACATGAGAACACACACGGGAGAAAAATGTTTTACTTGCTCACACTGTGGTAAAGGCTTCACCCAAAACATACACATGTGTAGACACATGAGAGTACACACAGGAGAAAGACCTTTTAGTTGCTCAGACTGTGGTAAAGGCTTTGCTGAAAAGGCAAGTATGGTGTCACACATGAGAACGCACACAGGAGAAAAACCTTTTAGTTGCTCAGACTGTGGTAAACGCTTCACGGATAAGAAAGGCAGACAACTACACATGAGAATACATACAGGAGAAAGACCTTTCAGTTGCTCAGACTGCGGTAAAAGCTTCACTCGAAAGATACACATGCAATTACATATGAAAACGCATACAGGAGAAAAACCTTTCAGTTGCTCAGACTGTGGCAAAAGTTTCATTCAAAAATCAGACATGCAATTACATATGAGAACACACACAGGTGAAAAACCTTTCAGTTGCTCATACTGTGGTAAAGGCTTCACTGATAAGAAAGGCATGCAACGACACATAAGAAGACATACAGGAGAAAAACCTTTCAGTTGCTCGGCCTGTGGCAAAAGCTTCATTCAAAAGTCAGACATGCAATTACACATGAGAACGCACACGGGAGAAAAACCTTTTAGTTGTTCAGACTGTGGCAAAAGCTTCATTAAAAAGTCAAAAATGCAATTACATATGAGAACACACACAGGAGAAAAACCTCACAGTTGCTCATACTGTGGCAAACACTTCACTGGTAAGAAAGGCATGCAACAACACATGAGGACACACACAGGAGAAAGACCTTTCAGTTGCTCGGCCTGTGGCAAAGGCTTCATTGAAAAGTCAAAAATGCAAGTACATATGAGAACACACACAGGAGAAAAACCTTTCAGTTGCACATACTGTGGTAAACACTTCACTCATAAGAATGGCATGCAACGACACATGAGAACGCATACAGGAGAAAGACCTTTCAGTTGCTCAGACTGTGGCAAAAGTTTCACGAGAGCAGGAAATGCAAAGACACATCAGAACACCTGCAGGAGAAAAACATTGTAGTTGCTTAGACTGTGATAAAAGCTTCACTTCACTACCAAAGTAAATGAGGTAAATGAGAACGCACAAGGGAAAAAATGTAGTTGCTCAAATTGTGTCAACACATTTCCTCGGAAGTCCTCGCTGAACAGAAACATGCAGAGACACTGATGGTCTACTGAAGTTAAAGGTGTTTTATTTGACTGCATGCCGTAATTGCTCAATGCTGTGACTGATGAAGCCGCTTCCTGTTTGGTTATGTCCACAATTGGTCTGGAAAGTAGTGATTCGATTCCTTTTACTGTTAGAGCAGAGGTGTCCAAACTTTTTCCCCAGAAGGCCGCCGCATACAAAAAAATCTAAGGATGCGAGGGGCCACTTTATACATCAAAATTGTATAAACAGGCAAAAAAAACTGTTTACATGTTTTGGAAGGAAAATGCACTTTGTTTGGAATTTGGGGGGTGTTGCCACCCCCTCCCATACCTTACCACTTTCAGGAGTAACTGAAAAACCCGCTTGTTCCGCACTGCTTTTAACAGATAACTCCTTAAAACGTACATCACATTGCAGTCTCTTAATCTGGTCTTTTGTATGTCCATTTAACTGCTCTGCTTTTTGGCTTTCACTTTCCACTGTTATTTTGCCGTTTTGCACACTTGTGTTTGTTTGCTTTTCCCATGTAAATGTATTATTGCTGTTCTTATTTTGTCCATCATCCACGATTCTTATGTGAGACATGAACACATATGTCTTTCTCTTATATAATAGATAAAAAGAGACGGCTCGAGCTAATGTGCAGCTTTTACTGCACATTATGGGATCCTGCCTACAAAGGCCGCTATTAAAACACTTCCAACAATGTTTTATGGTGTTGTATACATGCTGTGACCATGTAGTAACAGGTACATTGATGATGCCATGTAATGCTTACTGTATTTTGTTCATTTTCAATAAATAATTACAGTAGACGCCCCTACAACATAAATCATCCGTTCCGAGAACCTTTATGTTATAGGGTTTTTATGTTATACAAAGTGTAAAATACATGTAAATAGCCTAATCCGTTCCAAGATCTTTCCGGACTCACCCCTTTGGCACTTCAAAATATTCAAAGTCCACCATATTTCGTGGACTTTGAATATTTTAAAGAGTGTAAGAGTCAGCTGGTCTCACAGACAAACGCGCACACACTACACGATAATGCTGTGTGCAAAATTTTAATTTGTAACTTAATTGTTTAAGTTAAAGGACGACTACGAAGACAAAGGGAGCTTGAAGGGAGCAGCCTGTCTATCACACACAAACATGGAAGCGCTGGATACGTCAGCCAATGAGATAAGAGCGTAGGCGGTGCCCCGATAATCAGCCAATGAGAGTGTGAAGCGTCAGAAGGCGTCACCAAGTGGTACTCCGTCTCTCTGTCGCTTGCATGGCCTTTGTTATATGAAATTCCTTTTATAATATGATGCAGACACTTTACATAAATTATTTACGTTCGGTGGAATTTACGTAAAAGAATGTTTACGTTATGCGAGGTACTACTGTACACAGTTTGCCGGAACTTCCTTTCTCGGCGCATTGATTTCACATAGCAGTAATGAGCTCTCTTTGATCTGTTTTTATATCTTTCGAACGAACAGAAAAGAGAGACATAACACTTCAGCTTTGTTTTTTAAAATGTTCCTTTTTGCTGTACTTTTCTTATTTTTGCTTGGGGCTTTTGCGTTTAATTTTATTTCTGCAACGTGCAGCGGGCCAGTAATGAAGGAGTCACGTTGTCAAGTTGTTTTATGGATCGCCGTTTGAAAGCTATTGAGAACCTCCGCGGTACACCTCAGCAAACGTGCGGAGCGGCGGCACCTGTGCTGGCGGAAGCACCAGCCACGCCGGCTCCTGAGCCAGAGAAGGAGAACGTGTTGGCCCCAGTCTCCGGCATAGAGCACAGTCTTGAAAAAAGGTTCGGAGGCCCCCGAGAACCCCAAAAGCAACAGCGCAGCGCAAAGGTGGAATAATGGACACTCGTTCGAAAAGAGATCAGCGGAGAAATATTGGAATAATTGGCACCGCAGCTGAGAACAACATCCCAGTCATTAGAACTAAACTGGTGAGTGTTTTTGCCACTCGGTTCTCTCCGGAGCTTGATGCTGACACCCTGTCTTCCTATCTGGCTGAGAAACTGGGGAAGCAGGTGACCTGTCAGAAAATTTATTCCACACTCAACAGATTCAGTTCATTCCAGGTCACGGTCGTGAAACGAAGTGTCAGAAATATACGATCCACAACTTTGGCCAGCGGGGACGTATGTCCGCCGCTATTTTGAGGCTCGCAGACCCAAAGCTAACACTGGCGACAACTCAGAAGAATAAAAAAGGGACCAAGCAAGAGTTTCATCTTTACAGTAGCCAGTCTGATATTTTACTGAGTAAAATTTAATTGCCAAAAAGTACAGTAACGTGTCGTGATATGATTTGTAAGAATGTGCAACATGGCCTAGAGTTGTGCTCCCTGTATGAGAAAACTAGAATCCCTGATTATCTCAAGCAAGTCTCTCAATGGAACAAAAAAGTATAAAGCCAAGCCAGGCTGGAATGAATATGCAGAAGAGCTTCATGCTGAGGCCAGAGGAGCTTTTAAACTGTGGGTCTGTGTAGGCTCTCAGTCGTACAGGAGTTGTCCATCGAGGGAAAGGCTTCTTGAGACGTCATCTGTACTTCTGTGAAGAAGGTGTCGGACGTTTCGCTCCTCGAAGAGCTTCGTCAGCGAACTAACAAGTGCTGGTAGCCTAGGCCTTAAATACAGTAAGAGTGGGCGGAATTGGTGTGCCAACACCCTCCTCCTATTGGTTCCTTACACTAAGCCTGGGCGGAGTAGTGGTATAATCCTCTCCTGCCATTAGCACCTCCGAACAAAGGGAAGAGTAGCTCCCTGAATTGGGTATGAACGACTCTGATACTGGCTCGTTAGCATCTATTGTTCTGGCTCGGCCCTGGCTTCACCTCATTTGCAAGACTAAGAGCTGTCGGTTTTGGTCTCAGTAACCTGCTGAACACAGGGTCCAAATTAAACCTCAAACCACCATTCCGATTCAATGATGGGTTCTGTTGTTTGACAAAAATAGCTTCCTTTACTCCTCTTTCAAACCATCTGTTTTCTTTGGCCAAAATCTTTACCTCGCTGTCCTGAAAAGAGTGATTGGTTGCTTTCAGGTGTAGATGTACTGCTGATTGAGGTCCACTAGAATTGTCCCTGCGATGTTGATAAAGCCTTTTTTGGAGCATTTGCTTAGTTTCCCCAATGTAGTGCTCTTTGCATTCCTCATCTTTACAGTGGATGGAATAGACCACATTGCTCTGTTTTAGGTTTGGAGCCTTGTCTTTAGGATGCACTCGTTTTTTACTGGTTTAAAATAGGTAGGAATTTTGTGTTGCCATAAGATCCTCTGGAGTTTTTCGGAGACCCCCGCTACATAAGGGACTACCACTCCTCTCCTTTTTGCTTCTGTGGGCTTTTGGGTTTCTTTCCCTACTCTCTTCTTTTGACATTTGTTAAAAGCCCACCGTGGGTACCCACAGGTTGAGAGCGCTCTCTGGACATGTTGTATCTCCTTTTTCCTTCCCTCAGCACTAGTTGGTATTTGTTCCGCTCTATGTTGGAGGGTCCTAATAACCCCTAGTTTATGTTGTAGTGGATGGTTTGATTCAAAAAGCAGGTATTGGTCAGTGTGTGTGGCCTTTCTAAAGACCTCTGGAAATAGCTGTCTGTCCTCTCCTATAATTACCTTGCAGTCTAAGAAGGCTAGTTGGTTCTCTTTAGCGTCCTCGCGAGTAAATTTGATATTGGTGTCCACCGCATTGATATGATCTGTGAAAGACTGAATTTCCTGTTTTTTGATTATGACAAAGGTGTCATCCACGTATCTAAACCAGTGCCTTGGTTTTGTCCGCTGGTTAGTTCGCTGACGAAGCTCTTCGGATGAGGAGCGAAACGTCCGACACCTTCTTCACAGAAGTACAGATGACGTCTCAAGAAGCCTTTCCCTCGTTTTAAACTGTGGGTTGAGGCAAGAAAACCTAAACATGGTCCCTTATTTGACTATAAGAAACAGGCAAATGCAAATTTCAAATATATCCTACGACTTATTAACAGGAATGAAAATACATTGAGGTCAGACTCACATGCAAAAAATACAAAAAAAATTGGTTTATTGAATTTTGGAAAGAAAGCAAAAGATTGAACACTTTTAAAACGTCTTTGCCAACAAATACAGATGGGGCAAACGGATCAGATGAAATGACTCAGTTATGGCAGAAACATTACTATGTGCTGTTTAATTGTGTCAAAAGTAGTTCCTTTGTGGTGGACAATGTAGACAAAGATGAAGATGTGACTATTTCTGTACGAGAAGTCAATGAGATTGTGATGAAGCAATAATAAGGCCTGTGGTGCAGACAAGATATCCACTGAGCATTTAAAATTCGCCAGCAGAAAACTTTATCCTCTGTTAGCAATATGTTTTATTGGGTTTTTAATTCATGGTACCTTACCAAAGTCTATACTGTCTGCTATCTTAGTGCCCTTTGTGAAAAATAAAGCTGGAAAAATAAATAGTACAGACAATTATCGTCCTATAGCTCTGGCAAGTAGCTGATCAAAGGTCCTGGAAAGGGCCATGTTGAATAGGATGGGGAAGTTTATCATCAGCTTGGCTTCAAATCCAAGCTTGGCACAGACATGTGCATTTTTGCCTTAAAGGAGATGATGGATCTGTACAACAGGCACAATACTACCATGTTTGTTTGCTTTATTGACGCCTCAAAGGCTTTTGACCATATAGATCATGAAAGGTTATTTCACAAATTGTATAATAGAGGTGTCCCAAAATATTGAATAAGAATGTTCGTGTTTTGGTCTGCTCAGTGGGGAAACTTTGTATCATGTCCCTTTCATGTTGGTAACGGCGTGCGGCAAGGCAGCGTTTTGTCTCCCTGTCTTTTTAACACGTGTATGGATGATGTATCTAAGCTGCTGAATGAATGCAGGACTGGCTGCCGGGTTGGTGATACTACCATAACCCACCTGATGTATGCTGACCATCTGGTGATCTTCTGTCCATACAGTGCTGGTCTACAGCAGCGGTTAAGGGTTTGTTCACAGTACGGCCTAGACTTTGATATGAAATCTAATTCAGAAAAGAGCAACATCATGACTGTCAGGAGTAAAGAGGACATGAAACTAACTTTCCCTGACTTCTCACTGGCAGACAACATCCTCAAAGTCTAAGATGAGGTGAAATATTTGGGCCATTACATATCCGCTGACCTGACAGATGATAGAGACGTTTACAGACAATGTTGTATGCAATATGCACAAGCTAATGTGCTGGTTCGTACCTTTTCTATGTGCTCAGTATCCGTTAAAACTGCACTTTTAAAAGCATATTGTACTCCTGTGTATACTGCCCACTTGTGGCAGCATTATAAAAAGTATACGGTATACATAAACTTCAGCTGGCATACAACGATGGCATGAGGATGCTGCTTAAGGTGCCCCCCTGGACTAGTGCCAGTCACATGTTTGTTCAGGCTGCTGTGTTTCGGATGTACGTGTAGGCTAACATGCTATGGAAACAGCATCTTATGTGTGCTGACCAACCTGTACAAACAGATAGCCATCTTTTATTGTGGGTTTTTTTGTTTGTTTGCTTTTTATAATGTTCTATGGACCATGTATGTGTCTGAAATAAAGTTGATGATGATGATGATGATTCTTCACTACTTGTTTTGGTCAGTAGAGGGCACTTGTTTACACTGTTTACGCGGCTTGATTGTTTGGGGGCGTTACCGGAAGAAAGCAACAGCGGGTCATGTCAGTTTGCTGGATTCTATGGATTTTCACAAGTTTGAGCACTAAAATTGTAATCTATGACATTTTAATAGATTGTCAATAAAGCTGTAAGTGTGATTTTAACTCAAGTATGCGTCTGGAGGTCTGTGATTGGCGTTACCGCTTACCAATAAGCAGTGACGTGCGGTGATGTTCATCATGGCTGGTGAGTCACTGACTACTTCAGAGACCACCTCAAAAAACAACCCAATTTGACAGGTTTTTACTGAATAAGGCACTTAGAATGTACATGAATAAAGGAGGTGGCATTTACAGTATAAACGATGAACTATAAAACATTTAATGAGGATGTGAACGTCCCTCGTTTACTTCCACAACAACCTTCTGGATATGTTTTGCAATCAAGCAAAAATGTGACACGGCAATACATGAACGCAAAGAGCAGAAAACACCCAAATGTCGGATTCTGCAGAGCTTCCTTAGTAAGCTTGCTTCCGTGTTTCCTCCAAATACGCTCCCTGCCTCCTCTGTAAACAGACCCCACCCACTCTGCTTCGTATTATTGCCCCGTCTTCCTGGAGCTGCCGTGACATGGTCTCTATGATTACCGTAATGACAGGTATATCACTAAAAAGCACACACTCTTCCTTCAGAAACTGCTGGAATAATTTTGATAGTTCAAGATTTACAGTAATTTGAAACTAGCATTGCATATCCCATCGCCGGCTGCAGCTTCCATGTTAAAGGTTTCCAAAAATATATTTGGAAAGGCTTACAGGGCCGTAGTTTGCCCAGATCTGCTGTGGGCTACGTGGTGGAAACACATTCCTTTGACAGACTTAAGACTTTTTGGTCTTTTTTTTGTTTGTTTTCCTCAATTTTGACTAGCTAGTTACTCCATATGGAATGATTTACTGAGAATGTGTTATTTCCTACAAAGAATCTTAAAGTTATTTTATATATATACATATGTATATATATATATATATATATTATGTAACATTTATAATATGCAAAATAACTAATTTTATGTGGGTTTAAAAAAATAAAAACAGCAATATCGTCGAACAAAATGGCCATTTAAATGGTTAAAAAATTAATTATGTATTTGTTATTTTTGATTCGGACTAAAATTTACTGAGATTTGAGGAAAAAAAGTTGAAAAACATGGACGTGTTTGAGGGTGATGTTGCAGGAGGCATGGTGGTAGAGAGATCTGGTGTGGGGACTTTAATGCACATCATAGTTGATGGGGAAGTAAGCAAACGGATCACAATGGAGCAGTAGTAGAAGAACTCATGGATATCAGACAGTTAGTCTGCTTCAACAAGGGAAATGGAACAAGAATAGATATACGCTCAAATAGAATGTCATGCATTGACTTAACTCTGCTCTCACATAGCTTGGCAAGTTCCTGTGAATGGTACGGAAATGAAAGCACAAGTTTAGGAAGTCATCATTTCCCCAGAAGTTGTACAATAAACGCAGAAGTAGATATCCAAGAAAGACCCAGACATAAAAAGTGGTGCTTTTCAAAAGCGCATTGGGGAAAATTCAGGGAGGAATGTAGCAAAGCATTGGTGATATGGAGGAATGCACAGTTAAGATGACAAATAAGATCTTAGATGCAGCAATGAAAAGTATACCGTGGAAGTCAGTTGGAGGGAAAGGAAAATGGTTCCATGGTGGAATGAAAAGTGCACAACAGCGGGAAAAGAAAGAAATAGCGCACTAAGAAGGTTAAGGAAGAACCTCAGCCAGGTGAGAGGAAAAAAGCTATAGCCCCAAGAGGAATTAAAAACAGTAAACAAACGCATGGAGGGATTATTGCTCTGCCATTGGAAGGGAAATCAAGATAGGAGATGTATGGTCAATGCTGAAGATGAGTGGGAAAAGGTGTTTGTTCAAATACCTGCATTAGAAGATAATGGAACAATGGCTGGGACTGATAAAGAAAAAGCAAATGTGCGGGGGGAAAAGTTTGCGGGGGTGCGTAGTGGAGACCATCTGGATGCTAATCATAGACGAGGGAAGGAGAGGATGTTAAAACCAAATAGGGATGTGTTTCTACAACAGGATGGTGAGGAGAGTGTGATGGATGTTGAAATGAATATCAATGAATTGCTAATAGGATGAAATAAAAGTAAAGATACTGCAACAGGAGAAGACCAGTTGAGTTATATTATGTTCCACTGTGTACAGACTGTGTGCATACATCTACTGATGCCTAGTCTGGACACATCTTCAGTGATGTTCCTGGGATCTTAAGACGTTTCAGGTCTTTCAACATCATACGCCCTCCTCCAGGTGACCCAGCCGGGGCTGATCAGACCCCAGCTTGTGTCCAGACGGCTAGCTAGCTTCCATGACTCCATGGCTCCCCTCTTTTGAGCCAAAGCCATCTTGAGGCTCTCTCTGCCGCATCGGTGGAACTGCGGATGGCTCTCCTCTTTCTCTCTCCCTCGATGCCTAAACTACTGAAGGCTCTGGCCAAGGATCAGGCTGCTAAACCCCTACATCCAACCTCCACAGGGAGACACCTTGTTCTCCAGCCGGCCTGCTGGCAGTCGCTGACCAGTCCTGCGTACTTGGAGAGCTTCCTCTCAAAGGCTTCATCCAGTCGATCTTCCCACGGGACTGTCAGCTCCAGCAGCACTATTTGCCTGGTGAACGCTGACACGAGGACAATATCTGGTCACAGGGTGGTGACGGCAATGTGGCTGGGGAACTTCAGCTGATGTTCAAGATCCACCAACAACTGCCAGTCTTTTGCAGACATCAGTATGCCTGCAGATGTTGTTCTTCTGACAGGAGTTGGCTTGTCCCCAGCTCTGGTTTTGTTAAAGGGTTTTTCTTGGAGGGATGGAACTGCTTTGCCCACTCCAGTCCTGAGCTGATGGCCTCAGCGATGGTTTTAAGGACTTGGTCGTGCCTCCACCTTTACCGTCCATCTCCAGGGTTCCTCGCTTTGAACACAGCGGGCATGCTGGTGACTCTACTATGCCCCATGTGTGCAGGTTTGACGGGCTTGGAAGCACATCATACACTGCCTGGATGAGGAATTTGATGCGGTGAAGCTCAGATTTCCAAAGCTCTGCCCAAGTGACTTTCCTCTCGACCGCATTCTCCCATCTCATCTAAGCTCCCTGATGTTTCATTCCCACTGCCTTGCAGGTTCTGGTCTCCTCCACTGCTGCTCGCACCTCCTCCTGAAAAAGGCGTCGCCTTTCCTTCCCCCTGGTGTTCATTTGGGGACACAGAAAGGAACCTAGCCCTGCTCGGCTTTGTGTGACCACTCCCACCAGGCTCCTGTGGTGCAGCCTAGCATCTGCCTCTTGAAGTGCTTCCTCTGCCCTCCATTTCCTGCCCGTCCTTACATGGATCCCTGCTTTAGTCACCTTTGGATCACATGAGTCCCTGTACTGAACCACTTCCCTGGCTCTGGTTACCTTGTATCCCTCCTCCAGGGATTTGAGAGGCAGTTGCAATTTGTTGGTGTTTCCATAAAGTGCAATGCTACTCATGCTCCTTGGCAATCCAAGCCATCTCCGGAGGTGGTTGCTGACCCTCCTCTCCATGGTTTCAACTGTCGAGATGGGGACTGCGTAAACAAGGAGGGGCCACAGGATCCTGGGAAGAATGCCATGTTGGTAGACCCAGGCTTTAAACTTCCCAGGCAGGCGTGACTTGTCCACAGATTTCATCCAGCCATCCAACTCAGTGCAGGTCGACTGTATAGATGTTGTGTCTCTCAGAGAGCAGTCAAAAACCTTTCCCAGGCTCTTGACTGGTTTCTCTGAGATAGTTGGGATGGCTGTGCCTGTGATGTTAAACCGGAACTTGTCTTCTACCTTTCCTTTCCTCAGCACCATTGATCTGGATTTGTCAGGTTTGAAACGCATCCAGGCCCACCCCACCAGCTTCTCAAGCCCCTTCAGAATCCACCGACAGCCTGGGACTGACTCTGTCATGACTGTGAGGTCATCCATGAATGCCCGGATGGGTGGTTGCCGTTGTCCAGATTTCGTGCGGGGCCCTCTGCACTCTGGTTCAGCAGACTTGGTGAGCATGTTCATGGCTAGGGAGAACAACGTCACAGAGATAGTGCACCCTGTGATGATACCGATGTCCACCTTGTGCCAGCTGGATGTTATTGCTCCTGAAGAGACCCTCATCCTGAAATTGTTGTAATAATCAGCGATTAGGTCTCTGCACCTGCTGGGTACGTGATGTTTTGTCAGAGTGAGCCTCCTTTCTGGACTGATGTATCGATGTAGGTGTTCTTTGCCAGGTAGATACACAGCCGTTTGGAAACAGTGCTGAAGAAAACCTTTGCCTCAATGCACAACAGGGAGATGATGCGGAACTGGTCAAGCTGGGTGGAATTTTCCTCCTTTGGGATCCAAACCCCTTCAGCAACTCTCCATTGGTCAGAGATCCTCCCTCTTCTCCAGAAAACTCGCAGGATTTTGCACAGACGCAGGAGTTTGGGACAGTTCTTATACACTTTGTATGAAGTGCCACTTGGTCCTGGAGCAGAGCTTGCCCTTGCTTTGCGGACAACCTCCCTGATTTCCGTTAGCTGCAGCTCTGACATGTCGAACTGCACTTCTGGTTCAGGGGTTCTATAAGGTTGTTACACTCGCCCAACTCCTGCTCTCTTGCGGGGTCGCCGTACGTCTCCCTCAGATGTAGGTCTATATCTTCCTGCGAGGAGACCAGTTTTCCAGAACTTACCGGAAAATATGTTGGGAAAAATATTTTATTTATTTAACAAGATATGGGAAGAAGGGAAAATACAGAAGCAATGGAAAAGTGCTTTAATTTGACCATTTAATAAACCCGGTAAGGATCCAAAACACCCTGTGAATTATCGACCTATTGCTCTAACATCACATCTGTGCAAATGGATGGAGAAAGTTCTAGTCAGAAGACTTGATTATTTCCTTGAAAGTCGAGAGTTACTTGCAAACTATAAGTGTGGTTTAGAAAAGGACGATCAACAATGGACGCTGTAGTGAGAGTAAGTCATGAAATAGAGAAAACCTTTCAAATGAAAGACTTGATGAATATTGTATTCTTTGATATTGAAAAGGCTTATGATTCCATGTGGCGGGAAGGATTACTGGTTAAGATGAATAGGATGGGAATTAGAGGTAGGTTCTATAACTGGGTCCTTGATTTCATCCATCCATCCATCCATCCATCCATCCATCCATTTTCTATACCGCTTCTTCCTCATTAGGGTCGCGGGGGCATGCTGGAGCCTATCCCAGCTGACTTTGGGCGACAGGCGGGGTACACCGGGGTCCGATTTCATATCGGACAGAAAATTCAAAGTTAAAATAGGATCAGAAGAATACAGTATAGCAAATGGTATTCCACAGGGGAGTGTAATTAGCCCAGTTTTGTTTAACGTAATGATAAATGATATATTCATGAATCTGGATAGAAGGATTGGGTCGGCCCTACATGCAGATGATGGAGTGATTTGGACAAGGGGACGAGATTCTATAAATGTGACAAGTAAAATGGAGGAAGCAATAAAGAAGATAGAACAATGGTCATATGACTGGGGATTTAAGCTATCACCCAATAAAACATGTTACATGATGATTACCAGGAAAAAAGGCATGAAAAATCAGAACCTGATGCTGTATGGACAAAACATTGCAAAAGTAGACAATTTGAAATACCTTGGTATGTGGCTCGATCAGAAAGGCACATGGAAGACCCATGTGGAAAAGGTAGAAGAGAAATGTAAGAGGATAATAAACTTAATGAGAGCTGTCACAGGTAAGGAGTGGGGGGCAGATAAACAATCACTGATGTGTAAATATAGAGCTTTGATGAGAGCAACTATAGAATATGGAAGTTTTGTTTATGGAGCTGCAGCTAAAACACATTTAATGAAAATAGAAAGAAATCTTCCCAAAGCATTTAGGATAAGTACAGGTGCAATCACATCAACACCAATGAAAGCAATGCAGGTGGAGTTAGGAGAAGTAGCGTATGACCTGAGAAGAGATCAACTTATGTTGACATACTGGAGTAGACTTAAAGGATGTAGGCATGGACATCTGGCCAAGGATGTGATGGAGGAACGTTGGGAGGATAATACAACTAAAAGTAACAGCTTTGGGTGGGTAATTAAAGATAGAACATAAAAAATATACATATTAATAATTCTACACCCATAAGCAATATTCCTATCTGGCCATTTCCTAAACCTGAAGTAGATATATACATAACATTGTAAAAAAATAAATGGAAAGATAGTGAAAAAGGGCATAAGGCAAGTCAATATATTAAAAACAAATATTATGGTTACTTAGATATGTATACAGATGGATGAAAAAGCGAAGAAGGGAAGGTGGGGATTGGAATCTATGTACCAACAATGAATTATAGCATCATTAAAAGATTACCTGACCAGCTCTCGGTTTATACAGCAGAAATGATGGTAATTATTATAGGCTTGCAATGGATAGAGGAAATAAAAGCAGATAGAGGGGTATGATGTGTGGACTCTCTGGCAGCATTATATAGTATTAAAAATATGGAATCAGGTGGAGAGGATTTACTATTAGAAATACATCAAAGCCTGTTCCAACTACACATGTTAAAAATAGAAATAAGATTCTGCTGGGTGCCTGCACGTGTAGGGGTGGAGGGGAATGAGGTGGCAGATAAAATGGCTAAAATGGGAATTAGAAGGAATGAAATTATAGATATACCTGCTGGTAAAGGCGAAGTAAAGGCAATAATCAAAAAACAAATGATGGAGAAATGGCAAAATAGGTGGGACGAGGGTAGTAGCAGGAGAAAGTATTATAAAGTACAAAAATCTATCAGTGCACAAGGGGTGAAGAGAAAAAACAGAAAAGAGGAAATAGTGTTAACTAGGATGAGGTTCAATCCCACCGGGTTCAATGACAAGATGTTTTTGATAGGGAAATGTAAATCCAAAGTATGTATGGAATGCAAAAGTATAGAGAACGTAGAACACATATTACTACACTGCAAGAGATATAGGGAAGAACGTGTAACGTTAAGGAAAAGAATTAAGAAGATAGGAAGGGAATGGAGCATTGAGGGTATCTTAGGAACAGGTGGGGAGGGGGTTAGAAATATATACAGAGGGCAGTGATAGAATATTTGAAGGACACAGGATTATGTAATAGAATATAGATAATTATTAGAATATTTTATTATAGTATTATAAAGATCATTATTAGTAGTAGTATAAGTAGTTTCCTCATTATCTAAGTTAGCATAAAGTAAGATACTGTATATGGCCCATGTTACATACTCTGGTACAGTAGGTGGCGGTATGCACCTTTTCAAGTCATGGTTGCAACCCGCCATTAAACTAAAAGAAGACGAAGAAGAAGGGTGACGTTGCGGAGGTGGTGTTACCGCAGTGCATTGTGGGCTTGGAGGGAAAACAAAACGTTTGTCGACGCCGACTACATGTTCGCCTTTGCCCTTGTGTTTTTGTTGTAACAAGTGGAAAACATGGTGCAAACGTGTTGTGTTATCAACTGCCACAATCTTTCACGCGATCGCTTCGGGAATAAAAAGGATGGGGGGAGATTTTTCTCATTTCCGACGTGGAAGCAAAGCCAAGGAGCTGTGATCTGTGAGCTAACAAAGAGACGCCGAATGGCCTGGATAGCAGCCGTGAGACGACCAAACATCACTTTCAACGCCATCACCCGACACATGTTGGTGTGTTCACGGCATTTTCACACTGGTAAGTTTGAATCAAAGCATGTGTTTTGCTCTTTCACACCTAGCATTTAGTAGGCCGCTAGCGTTAGCCAAGCTAGCTGAGGGCACCGAACAAAGTACCGTGTTTTGGGAATAAAACACGTTGTCTGTTGACTTTGAGTGATTTGTAAGCTCAAGAATGAACGAAAGAACCGTGATCAATGTACACAGTTTTAAAAGTAATAAGGGGAGTGTGTGTTTTTCAGGGAGACCTGCTAATGAAATGGATGAAAGCCATCCAGACTGGGCACCCTCATTACATCTCGGACACACGGAGGTGAAAGCTGCAGATAACGAGAGACTACAGATAACATTGCACGAGGAGGAACTTTCTCCAACAAGAGAGGAGAACGAGCGACTACGACAACAACTGGAAGATGTTTGCAAGACTCAAGTTGTGCTGCACGTTGAAGGTATGTTTCATGTTCACTAACCGTCTTGGGCTTCAATCACACAATGTGCACTGGCGCCCTCTGCTGTACAAGAAGGGGTTCTGACTAATTAAACCTGGTTTTATAAACGCACAGATTGAGAGATTGTAGTGCAGTTGTTGGATCTACTAGCTTTTTCAGTACATCTTAAAAGAAGTTATAAGATGTGGCATATTTTTATTTAGTCTCAAGGAAATCTACACACAAAATATATTTCATAATAAAATAAGACTTTAAAGACCCAGGACACGTTGTAGAGACTGTTTCCCAACTGGCCTGGGAACGCCTCGGGATCCGCCGGGAGGAGCTGGACGAAGTGGCCGGGGAGAGGAAAATCTGGGCCTCCCTGCTTAGGCTATTGCCCCCGCGACCCGATCTCGGATAAGCGGTAGAAGATGGATGAATGGATGGAATAAGACTTTAATACAATGTAAACCCCTGTGTAATTTAATTAGAAAACTTAAAGCATTTTCATATTTTAAAAAACTGGTTACAATTTTTTTTCCCTATGTAACAAAAAAGAAACAACCTTTACAGTAAAATATTAAAACAACCGTCAATCTTTATTCCATGTATTTTTAAGGTAGAATTCTGGTGACTTAGCTTTTATTATTGAGAAAATTATGGTGTTTTTTACAGTGCACAATAACTGCTGTTTGTGTCCTGCAGACATCCAGCAGTTGGAGCAGGGGGAGCCACAGCCCCCTGACATTAAAGAGGAAGAAGAGGAGCCAGAGGCCGGCTACATTAAAGCGGAAGAGGAGGAGCAACAGCCCCCCTATGTTAAAGAGGAAGAACTCTTGATCACTCAGAAGGGAGAGGATCCTTTGGCCAGGTTGCTACTGACTGGTGTCTCTGTGAAGACCGAAGCCCATGAAGACAAACCACTGGAGTCGTCACAGCTTCATCATAGTCCAAGTGAGGAGAAGAGAGAGGCGGAGCCTTCAAGCAGCAGCTCAACACAACACATGACAACAGAAGCTGATGGAGACCACTGTGGAGGATCACAAGCAGACAACCTCTTAGCTCCACTGTCAGATAGTGACGACATAACGTCACACTCTGCTGAAGAAGACAGCGACGACAGCCGAGAACCTTTGAGCAACAAGCAGTCAGAATGTTCTAAAAAGAAGACGGCTCAACGTTTTAACTGCTCAGTATGTGATAAAAGGTTTTCTTTTAAGAGTAATTTGACTCGGCACATGAGAACACACACAGGAGAAAGACCTTTTCATTGCTCCGACTGTGGGAAAAGCTTCAATGAAAAGGTAGCTCTGGTTATACACATGAGAACGCACACCGGAGAAAAACCGTTTACTTGCTCAGACTGCGGTAAAAGCTTCACTCGAAAGAAGGTCATGGAAAGACACATGACAGTACACACAGGAGAAAGACCTTTTAGTTGCTCAGACTGTGGTAAAAGCTTCGGTGAAAGGATAGCTATGGTTATACATATGAGAACGCACACAGGAGAAAGACCTTTCAGTTGCTCATACTGTGGTAAACGCTTTACTCAAAAGTCTGACATGCAATCCCACGTGAGAATACACACAGGAGAAAAACCCTTTACATGCTCGGCCTGTTTTAAAAGGTTCAGTCGAAAGGTAAACTTGGTATCGCACACGAGAACACACACAGGAGAAAAGCCTTTTAGTTGCTCAAACTGTGGTGACACATTTTGTTGGAAGTCCTCTTTGAAAAGACACATGCAGAAACACTGATGGTCTTGTGTTTGACTCGCCTGACGTCCATGCAGTCACTGTGTTGCCCGAAAAGTATTCTCTGTTCAATAAATACAGTGCACTTTGTTTTTATTTATGTGCAAAAGAAAGACATGGTGACTGATGTGCTTTCCTCTTTTATCAAATATCGGATATTGGATATCAAAGATGGCGCCCTCCGTGGCAGACGTCTCTGTGTCACTCCCGTTTTTTTTCTATTTTTTGCTATTTTTTTCATTTTGGACATTCAACACACTCACGCAGTACATTACAACAGGGAGACACTTTTGAACATCGGCAGGGTTCACCATGAACTTTCATTTAGCCTCTCAGACTTTGCCTTTCTTCTGCGCCGGGAGAACGCAGCAGCTTGCGGGCCTGGTGAGCTGAATACCAGGCAAGCAAAGCATCCGAGGCGTAAACGAGGCAAGCGAGCCGGCCTGCATGCTAGGCTAAAAGCTAGAGCGACTAGGCCACCGCTACCAAGCCTGCTGCTAGCCAACGTCCGCTCCCTCGAAAACAAGATGGACGAACTACGAGCAAGGATTACAGCTCAACGTGAGATCAGGGAATGCTGTGTGCTCACCTTCACAGAAACCTGGCTGACGGAGGATATACCGGACTCGGCGATCCAGTTGGAATCATTTGCTGCTTAACGGGGAGATCGGACTTTAGCGTCTGGTAAACACAGAGGTGGCGGCGTCTGTGTTTACGTAAACAAACGGTGGTGCACAGACGTACAGACGATGGAAAAGCACTGCTCGCAGGACATTGAGCTGCTGATGGTGAAATGCAGACCTTTTTATTTGCCTCGTGAGTTTAGCGCTGTGTATTTAACTGCTGTTTACATCCCACCACGAGCTAACACTGCTAATGCACAAGGCCTCCTGCATGACATCATTGATAAACACGAGACCAAACACCCAGACGCTGTATTCATTATATCTGGCGATTTCAACCACTGTAACCTCAGGACTGTCCTCCCCAAATATTACCAGCATGTGAGCTTTCCCACAAGGGAAAATAACATCCTGGACCAAGTCTACTGCAACATGAAAGGTGCTTTGAAGGCTGTTCCAAGACCCCACTTTGGTAAGGCTGACCACATCTCTATATTCCTTTATCCAACATACAGACAACTTCTTAAAAAAGCTCCCCCTGTAAGTACAGCAGTTAAAGTGTGGAATGAAGAAACTGATCAAGTACTTCAGGACTGCTTTGGCTGCACAAACTGGGATGTGTTTAAAACTGCAGCGGGGAGGGAAGATTGTACTGTTGATTTGGATGAATATGCTTCTGCTGTTACTGGCTACATTAGCACATGCATAGAGACTGTTACCACCACCAAGTATTACAGAAAATACCCTAACCAAAAACCATGGATGAACTGTGATGTAAGGGCATAGCTACGTGCTCGTTTGACTGCATTTGTCATGGGCACCGCTGAGGACTACAAAAAGGCCAGATATGACCTGAGGAGGTCCATACGGGAGGCCAAAAGACAGTACAGACAGAAGCTGGAGGGCTACTATTCCACCTCAGACCCTCGGCGCATGTGGGCGGGGCTCCAGCACATCACAGACTATCGACAGCGGAGTAGCGTAGCCACGTCCAGCCAAACCACACTTCCAGACGAGCTGAACGAGTTCTATGCCCGCTTTGACACCCAAACTCCTGATGAGCAGAGAGGGTGGCTGAACCTGGGGAGCACACAGGACTCACCTCTCATGGTGACATCAGCTGATGTGCGCAGGGTTCTGAACAAAACAAACCCACGAAAAGCAGCAGGCCCAGACAACATCTCAGGACGTGCACTTCGGGTTTGCTCATCAGAGCTAGCTGATGTGCTTGCTGACATATTTAACCTGTCGCTTGCACAAGCATCTGTACCGACCTGCTTTAAGTCCACCACCATAGTGCCCGTACCCAAGAAGAGCAACGTGACCTGCTTGAATGACTATCGCCCTACAGCACTCACTCCTATTGTTATGAAGTGCTTTGAAAGAATAGTCATGACCCACATCAAAAAGAGCATCCCGGCAACTGTGGACCCTCTACAGTTTGCATATCGCCAGAATCGGTCCACGGATGATGCAGTCAACACTGCCATCCACACAGCCCTTTCTCACCTACAGGGCCAGGACACCTACGTCAGAATGCTATTTATAGACTATAGCTCTGCTTTTAATACAGTCTGCCCCCACAAACTCACAGATAAGCTCCTCACACTTGGCCTGTCACCCTCCCTCTGTAACTGGGTGTTTAACTTTCTAACAGGCAGGCCCCAGTCAGTCAGAGTCCACAATCGCACATCCAGCTCAAGAATTGTGAGCACTGGGACCCCACAGGGGTGTGTGCTGAGTCCACTCCTCTACACGCTCTTCACCTACGATTGCGTGGCCTCCCAGAACAACACCAGCATCATTAAATTTGCGGATGACACTACAGTCATCGGCCTGATCACTGGTGGTGTTGAAACATCATACAGAAGAGAGGTGGAGGACCTCATAGCTTGGTGTCGTGATAACAATCTCCTTCTCAATACAGATAAGACTGAAGAGATGATCATCGACCCAAGAACAAGGGAAAAGGAGCCGCATAGACCCCTGTTTATTGATGAGACTGAGGTGGAGAGGGTGAAAACCTTCAAGTTCCTTGGCACACACATCAGCGAGGACCTCACCTGGTCTCACAACACCCAACAAATGATGAAGAAGTCCCAAAGGACACTGTACTTCCTGAGAAGACTGAGGAAATTTGGCATGTCCACCACAATCCTCAGTTGCTTCTACAGATGCACTATGGAAAGTGTCCTTACTGCCTCCATCACTGTTTGGTACGGTAACTGTACAACACGTGATAGGAAGGCACTCCAGCGGGTGATCAAGACCTCACAGAACATTGTTGGGGCAGCCCTCCCCTCACTGCAAGACATTTATAAAACTAGAGTCCTACGAAGAACACACAACCTCATCAAGGACAGCACACATCCACAACACTCATTATTCACACTCCTACCGTCAGGCAGACGCTACAGGAGTTTGAAGTCCAGGACCACAAGGCTGGCAAACAGCTTTTACCCACAGGCCATCAGGCTTCTCAACGAAGCACTCACACACGCCGCACGCAACACACGCACACACTCATAGCACTTTATTTATTTACTTATTTATTTATTTGTATTATTTATCTGTATTAATATCTCTTCTGTTGTTGTTGCTTAATTTATTGGTATATATGTTTCTTATGTTCTTATTCTTTTTGTTGTGTTTTCTTTCTTTTCTTGGGAGAATGAACAGAATAAGACTTTCATTGCATAGTAGAACTGCTGTTTTACTGTGCACATGACAATAAAACTCTTGAATTTTGAATCTTTTAGTCAAAGGTATTTTATTTGACTGTAAAAAATATGCATGCTAGGTTCATTGGAGACTTTAAATTGACCATAAGAATGTGAATGTGAGTGCGAATGGTTGTTTGATTGGCTGGCAACCCGTCCTGGATGTACCCCGCCTCTCGCCTGAAGACAGCTGGGGTAGGCCCCAGCATACCCGTGACCCTCATGAGGACAAACAGTACAGAAAATGGATGGTTGGATGCTGTAATCACTAAATGCTGTAACTGATGAAGTTGCTTCCTGTTGGATTACTTCCAGATTTGGTCTGGAAGGTAGTGATTTCATTCCTTCTGCTGACTTGAGTTGTTATGCTTCACTCGTTGAAGTGAGTTGGGTACGGAGCACATGCGCAGAAACTCGCGCGTGTGAATTTCAGGAGGGCTTTGAAGGATTCAAGAACAAAAGTTTTTGCTGGGTTTTTTTTTTCTTACTTTCCACTGCTGATTGGATTTTGCTCAAATTGCATGTGATAAAAGGGAACAATTATATTATTCTCTTGATATTCTATTACATATTGACAAAATGTTCACAAATAAGTGTGTTGATGCGCATAATTTTGGTTTGCCTGAACTTTTTGTCAGGTGTTTTATTCATATTATATTATCATGATCAACAAATTAATGAGAAAATGATTCGATTTTATTGAAAAAATCTTTTAAAAAGTATCGGTATCTATATCAGAAATACTGCCTCTGTATTAACTTGGAATCGAATGGATACCGATAGTATCGCCTGGCCCAAGCTATCTCTCTGGCTGTCGGCTCCAAATTAAAGATAAAGCCCCCTAATATATTTTGTCCGATGCTGTATTTTGTTGTGGACATTGAACGCAACATCTAATAGTTCTTGATGTGTCTGTCAAGATCTGTTAGAGAAATTTAGAGAAACTAAATGACAAAATGTGATGACGTCATATAAATTTAATCATTAAAAATAATCGTCAGAAACTAACTGTCAAAATATGATTGATGACTTGACACATCAGATGACATCATTTTTTTAAACTGTGAGTAGAGAGGTCTTAGAGGGCTGCGGAAGGGGAGGGGGTGTGGGTGAGATTCTTGGGGGCTGATGTGTGTGTGTGTGTGTGTGTGTGTGTGTGACTCTTGAGTGTGTGGGTGTGTGCGGTATATATTATGAATAAGGTGGGCCTTGACTTCCCACGGGAGAAGACAATGTGCTTGTGGTTTTAAAAAACATATCTGATGGGGGTGTTTTTTTATGAAACTATAATCAATAGCGGGGGCCTCATGGTTCACATGAGATCGTTTTAATAGTCGCGCCATTTTTGTAGTAGATGGGGATTGGGGCCCGTGGTTCACATGAGATCGTTTTAATAGTCGCGCCATTTTTGTAGTAGATGGGGATTTCCTGGGCGTGATCTGTGGGGGTCTCTCAAGCAAAAAGAAAGAATGGTGGGGTGCTGTCTCGGGTGTGTGAAATATATAATATCAATAGGGTGTCTCGTTTTCCCACGGGAGAAGACAATGTGGTTGTAGTTTTAAAAAACATATCTGATGGGGGTGTTTTTTATGAAACTATAATCAATAGCGGGGGCCTCATGGTTCCCGTGTCAATAGCAGGGGCCCATGGTTCACATGAGATCGTTTTAATAGTCGCGCCATTTTTGTGGGAGACACCTCTCACTGGCTGTGGAGGGAGGAGGATGGGGTATGTGGGGGCATTCTGGGTTTAGTGTATGGAGTCTCTCAAGCAGAAAGAATGGTGGGGGTCTCATGTTTCCTGGGGAACAGGATCTGCTTGGGGCGATGAAGAAACATATCTGAAGGGGGGGTGTTTTTTAGCTAACTATGATCATTAGGTTGGGCCCCGTGGTTCACATGAGATCATTTTAATACTCGCGCCATTTTTGTAGTAGATGGGGATTTCCTGGGCGTGATCTGTGGGGGTCTCTCAAGCAAAAAGAAAGAATGGTGGGGTGCTGTCTCGGGTGTGTGAAATATATAATATCAATAGGGTGTCTCGTTTTCCCACGGGAGAAGACAATGTGCTTGTAGTTTTAAAAAACATATCTGATGGGGGTGTTTTTTAGGTAACTATAATCAATAGCGGGGGCCTCATGGCTCCCGTTTCAATAGCGGGGGCCCATGGTTCACATGAGATCATTTTAATACCATTTTTATAGTAGATGGGGGTTTCTTTGGACTGATCCGTGACGGGGTCTTTTTTAGCTAGCTCTAATCAATACTAGGGGCCTCATGGTTTGTATAAAAAAGACAATGTGATTGAGGCTTTAAAAAACCATATCTGGCACTTAAACATTCCTCCCCTATTGTATAAAATGGTATAAAAGGCAAGTGTCGACGGTAGGTTTCCAGATCACTCGCAAAAATCAGCGAACAACGTCAAGACAGAGAGTTTGAACACAGAGCTTGGAGACGACTACAAGACATCGGACATTGACATGGGCTGTTGCATGTACGTAAGTTTCATATTGTATATAATTTATCTAGGGTGTTTAGCCTGAAAGGTAATTTTTTTTTTCTACTTACAGGAGAGCTGCATCTTCACCAATTGAAGGTACGTTTTCAAATCATGTAGCTGAAAGAAATTTCTTTTAGAGGTTTATGTTTCTCAGGGTGCGTGTGTGTGCGTGCCTGTGTGCGTGCGTGCCTGTGTGCGTGCGTGCCTGTCTGCGTGTGTGTGTGTGTGTGTGTGTGTGTGTGTGTGTGTGTGCGCATGTCTCTCTACCTCTGAGAGAGAGAGAGAGAGAGAGAGAGAGCAAGGATGTTGATTATATAATATATATTGGGGAAAATAAAATAAATTGAGTATGTTTGATTTCCAGTGATCGATCTGACTTCACCGCCACCAGTGGCCCTAGTGTCACCGGTCCAAAACCCAATGCAGGGATTTAATGTGGACTTTATAACGCCTCAAAACCAGGCACAAGGTAAACAATCGTGTGTAGGTTTAGTTTAATACAGGATGATGTCGGGAATTAGCTCTTTATGTTTTGTGTAAATGCTGATGACTAACAAGATCCTCTCTGACACAGGATTTGCAGAGGGCGATCGCTCTACGATAGACGGGGGAGTTTGGGGACAGACTTCGGGATTCGTGGAAAACACTTTAACACCGCCGGTCCAAAACCCACTGCATTTTATTGTGGGGTTTACAAGTCCAAACTCAAGTCACGGTAAGTTAAACAAATGTGTGTCGGTTTTAATGAATTCATATTTATGTCAACAATTATCTCTGTATGTACTGTGTAAATGTTGATGAATAACAGAGTCTGCTCTGTTATAGGGATTGCGCCACTGACCCCCTCAACGCTGGATGTGACAGAGGGAGAAAACGACACAGAATTCGAGGAAAACACAGCAGAGTCCGATGTGGGACAAGAAACGGGACAGGAGGAGACATCTGACGCTGGAGTCTACAACCAGGAAAGATTTCATTATTTTCCAGATAGTGAAAGTGAATATGTTGACATGCAAGCTCTAAATCAGAGGGATATAGCCTCAGACAGTGATGGAATTGGAACAGTGGATTTCAACACCTCTGTGCTAATTGTCGAACAAGTGTTCAGAAGATACATGTATGATATAGCATGTTTAAATCGCCGCATGATTGAGAATATATATAATCAACTTAGACAGAACGTTAGACGCAGGCATTCTGTCAATTCATATTCAGCTAACGCTAGACGTGCCACTCGTGAACAAAGAACACTGCCACAAAGAGTCCATCGCAGGTTGCAATTTGAAGACTAATTTTTGATCGGGTGATAAAGACAAATGGCTGAACCAGATCACAACAATTCCCCTGAAATTAGAGAGCATCTCCTCCACTTGATCTCTGAGATAAACCGAGAAAGATCCGAAGGCGGGGCTAATCAGGGTTCTCCCCGAAACAGTCCAATTCTGCCTCAGCATGATTCACCTGAAAGAGGGGGAGAAGTTTTTCTTCCATCCCCTGATGAGCTAATTTCCTTACTCCAAATGTACAGATACCCCTCCCCCGTTCCGCATAGCAGTGCGGAATCAGATCACAACAATTCGCCTGAAATTAGAGAGCATCTTCTCCAGTTGATCTCAGAGATCAACTGGAGAAGATCTGAAGGCCGGGCTAATCAGCCTTCTCCCCAAAATAGCCCAATTCAGGATCGGCATGATTCACCTGAAAGAGGGGGAGAAGTTTTTCTTCCATCCCCTGATGAGCTAATTTCCTTACTCCAAATGTACAGATACCCCTCCCCCGTTCCTTCGCCCGTATCGCAAAGCAATGTTGACTCAGGACCTTGGTCTCCATCAGACAGTCAGTGTTGTGATGCACTCAACAGTCAAATAGATGACCCGTGGTCTCCATCAGACAGTCAGTGTTGTGATGCACTCAACATTCTGGAAAGAGGTCATCAGGTGGGGGGTGGGGGCGAGGGTGAACAGACAGAGAGCGTCATCAATCAGAGTAATGAGGGTCAATCCACATCTATGGGGATAAACAACACAAATAGTGCGGCTGTTAATGTTCCAGCACCTTGCACTAGTGATGACATGCATGTCACAAACCGTGAAAGATTTAATAATGTTGAGATTCGCTCTTTCCTTCGCTTTCCACCACCATCTGCAATTCCCAATTTTCGTGAATTTTATTTGAATGTCACAAATGGTTTTCGCGATAGGATTTCAAGCATGATTCACAGAGCTGATGTCCAACCAAATGACGTTATCCAAGTTAATCTGCGTGCTGATCGTTTGCAAGACGATGTCTCAATGAGCGTGCGTTATGGAGAGGGGACAGTGTCACAATTACAGGAACTTTTAGACAGATTAGTCCAGAGTAATATGTCTGTTTTCACCGATGGATCGCTTGAGCTAATTGTCAATTTTGTGAAGGCTCCGCGGAGAGGGGGTAAGAGACGAATTGAATCATGTCTTGCGAGCGAAATTGTGAAAAAAAAAGCACGACATTTATTTGTACTCCCCAATCCCCATCAAACATGTTTTGCTGTAAATCTGGCATTACTGACAAATCCCAAGTTGACGATGATGGAAGCCATAAAGGCAGGCTGGGACATCCATACCAGAGCAGGTCTGACTGCTGATACAATGGTCACATTCAATGATGTTGTCAAATTTGAGGAGCTGTTAGCGTGTAAAATTGTTATCTTTTACCAAACGTCTGACAGAGAAAAAAACAACAACCTGGTTACATTTCAAACAGGAACACCCGAACGAGACACAATACGCTATCTGCTTTTACACAATAATCATTTTTATGGGATAAATAATATTAAGGGATTTCTAGGTGTGAAGTTTTTCTGTAAACATTGTCACACAGGGTATCAGTGTCAATATAAGCATTTCTGTGAAAAAAGCTGCAACATCTGTTGCACAGATTGTAAACAGGGTCCAATTCAAAAAACCTACTGTGCTGATTGCAATCGATTCTGTACAAATAGACAATGCTACGAACGACATCGCGAGAAAAAATGGCATCCGAAAATCAAAAAGATGGCCAGCATGTGTCAGACCAATAAAACATGTCCTAGATGTAAATCATTGTACTACACATCTATCAGAGATCCTAAAGAGCATACTTGTGCTATCAAGATGTGCACAATTTGTAAACAACCTAAAACAACATTGTCGTCTCGTAACAATGAGTTAGAGCAGACATCAGCTAATAACTCTATGATTGAAAGCGGCGAAGATAAACATGTCTGTTACATGCGTACAAAACCAATCAAATCTGAAAAAGAAATACATGAAAAAAAGATTGTATTTTTTGATTTTGAGACTTCTCAAACCACTGGAACCCATCTTCCGGTGCTTGTGGTGGCTCAGTCACTTAATGGTGAGCGCCGTGTCTGGAAGGGGCATTCATGCGCTTTAAAATTTCTTCTCCATTTCCGACAGAAAAAACATAAACAGACAACTTTCATTTCCCATTTTGGCAAAGGTTTTGATCATCATATCATCTTGAATGCTTATGTAACTCAAGGTTTGTCACCGTCTGTGATAGCACAAGGGAGTAAAATAATCCTGATCCTGGATAATGACTTTCAACTTAAATTTATTGACTCGTTCTCATTTATTCCTATCCCACTCAGAGACTTTTCCAAGGCGTTGGGATGTAAGACACAGCTTAAAAAAGGCTACTTCCCACACAGATTTACCGATCTTTCAAAAAATGGCTATAGAGGAAGCTATCCACCGGCCGAGATGTACTCACCTGACGAAATGAGTCCAAAACAAAGAGAGGATTTCCTTAACTGGTATCAGACTGTCAAAGATCAAGAGTTTGACTATGATGCAGAGTTAGTATCTTACTGTGAAAACGATGTTGAAATCTTAGCCGAGGGTGCAAGCAATTTCCGTAATGAATTCATAAAAACAACCGACTGTGATCCTTTTGACAGTGTGACCATTGCTTCAGCAGCTTTGAATGTCTTTCAAACAAAATTTTTAAAACCCAATACAATCGCGATTCCCTGTCCTAACAATTACAAAACAAACAGCAAGGCTTTCTCACATGCGTCTATACAGTGGCTTGAGTATGAGGCCTTCTCACGGGGGATTTCAATAAGACATGCTTTGAACGGAGGTGAAGTTAAATTTGGGCGTTATTCAGTTGATGGATATGGAGAGTTAAATGGAGGGAAAGTTGTCTTTGAATTTCTAGGCTGTTATTTTCATGGCTGTCCAAAGTGTTATATGGGAAGTGATGTTTCTCCATTGTCAAAGACTTGTTTTAGTGAGGTGTACTCTGAGACTTTGAAAAGGCTGGATCGATTACAAAACGATTACAAGGTGCAAACTGTGGTGATCAAGTGGGAACACGAATGGAGTGTACAGAAAAAAACAGACCCGAATGTTAAATCTTTCTTAGAGAGGTTTCAAGAACCAATTCCGTTAGATCCCAGAGCAGCCTTATATGGAGGCCGTACGGCTGCTATCCGTCTCCGCCATGTTGTCAGCCCAGGTGAGCGTGTAAATTACGTTGATTTCACATCGTTGTATCCGTTTGTAAATGCACATTTTCACTACCCATTAGGGCATCCGAAAATAATTCGAAAGGATTTTGACAGCATTGAAAATTACTTTGGATTAATACATGCTAAAGTTTACCCTCCACGTCAACTGTTTTTCCCTGTACTGCCTATAAGAAACGACAAAGGGAAATTAATTTTCACACTGTGTCGATTATGTGCACTCGTGAACAATCAAACTACTCACTGTACACACAATGATGAAGAACGGGCCCTCCAAGGGGTGTGGGTAACGATAGAAGTAATCGAGGCAGTGCGAAAGGGGTATTTTCTGGCTGAAATTTACGAAATATGGAACTTCGAAGAGAAATCAGATGTGCTGTTTAAAGACTATATCTACACTTTCCTTAAACAGAAGCAAGAGGCGTCGGGCTACCCTAGCGGAGTTGAAACTCTTCAGACTAAACAGGGTTACATCCGTGACTATAAAGAGAAGCAAGGTATCGATCTCGATCCGGAGAAAATTGTCTACAACCCCGCAAAAAGACAGATTGCCAAACTACTGCTAAATTCTCTCTGGGGAAAACTAGCACAAAGATCAAACCAGCTCTCAACCAGTCTGGTGAGCACACCGCAACGCTTTTTTGAATTTCTCTTTTCTAGCAAGTACGACATTTCACAGTTTCACTTCATAAATGACGATATTGCACTTGTTCAATGGCGCCATAATTCTAGGTGTGTCTTACCCCCAGGCGACGCAAATATTTTTCTAGCGGCGTTCACAACTTCTTATGCACGACTTGAACTTTACAAGCAATTAGATTTGCTCCAAGATCGTGTTCTGTACTGTGACACTGATTCTATCGTTTACACAAGCAGCCCCTCTGATCAATATAACCCTCCACTCGGTAATTATCTCGGAGATTTGACATCAGAATTAGATCATGGAGACTACATATGCAATTGGAGCGCTGCGGGTCCCAAATCGTATGCCTATCTCACACAACAGGGTAAGGTGACTTTACGTGCTAAAGGGATTACACAAAATTATGAAAACTGTAAAAAAATTAACTTTGACAGCCTCACAGATCTGGTAGAGGGATATCTCAGAGAGCCGGACAATCGGCGTGAAATCTCTACACATTACAATAAAATTACTCGCAATATGAAAGCCTTTGAACTCACTAATAAACAACGCATAATCAACTTCGCAGTTGTCTATGATAAAAGACGACTCCTTGCAGATGGAAAAACATTACCATTTGGTTATTAGTTCCAGGATGAAACGGCAGCAATTTCTGAAAAGGACTGTGTAGATTTATGACGGTTTGACCTGATGACTTTTCTACCCAGACCTTTTTAGAATTATATCATTGTTTTGTAATTCTATTCTGTTTTTTATATTTTTTATCATGTATTCTGTGTTTTTCTTGAAGATATATTCTGTATTTTTAGTCATGATGTAATCTGTAGTAAATCATATATGCACATATGCTATATCAATAAACCCTTCTTCATTTGTTTGTGTTTACATCTTGATGTCTGTGAATAAAATCAGTGTTCTGGTTATTTAGGTTGCCAGTTTACAGAAACAGTAGATGCGTAACATGGAAGAAGTATATTTTGATCCTCGTTTCAAACTTCCATTCACCGCTCTCCTTGTAGGGGCAAGTGGAAGTGGGAAGTCGTTCTTTGTGAAACATGTACTCCAAAATATGAAGGATACTTTTTCCAGAGTTCCCGATCGAATCATCTGGAGCTATTCATCCTACCAACCCATGTATGATGAATTGGCTAGAGATGTAAAGATTAAATTTATTGAAGGAATCCCTGACTCTTTGACGGATGAAAATATTTTTCCATCAAATCAGCACAGTCTTTTAGTTGTCGATGATTGCATGGACGTTGGGGCGAATCATGATGAATTAATGAAGGCATTTACAATGTATAGACATCATCGAAAATTATCTGTAATCTTTCTAGTTCAAAACTTGTTTCATCAAGGAAAACATAGCAGAACTATTAGTCTAAACACTAATTATATGGTCCTTTTCAAATCGCCTCGTGATAAACTGCAGATTAGAATTCTGGCTCAGCAAATGTTCCCCGGACGAAGAGAATATTTTCTTCAGAGTTTTAATGACGCGACTAAAGACCCCTACTCATATTTAATCGTGGACTTAAGACCCGACTGTCCAGAACATTTCCGACTGAGAAGCGGCATACTTCCACACGAGTGGCCTGTAGTGTATCAGTATAAAAAGTGATTTAAACCATGTCAAAGCGGATTAAAAGAAACCTCCCCATTTTAAAAGCCCTGCTCAGTCTAAAACCAAAAGAGAGACAGGGTCTTCTAATCCATGCATCGAAAGATCTCGTCCTGGCAGTCTGTGAGATAGCTTTGAATGTTTTGAAGGGGAACATCCCACTATCCTCCGAGCAGTACAGTAGGTTAAAAAAGCAGAAAAAAATCATCAAACTCTTTGCTAACCGTAAAACTGCCATAAAACATAAGCGTAAGGTGTTGACACAGTCCGGTGGTTTCCTTGGGGCGTTATTAGGAGCAGCAATCCCACTCCTAACCAGTTTGTTTACCGGTGGGAGATAGACACAGACCATCGTCATGGCGTCATTTAGTAAAATGTACATGATTTCCCCCCATCAACTAGAGACTTTAACCCAGAAGAAGACGCATGCAGAAAACATCAGCGAGAAAGCTCAGTATGTTTTGGAAGAGAAAATGGAACGTCTGTTAAAACAACCTGGACCGGCATACAGCAAGTCACTACATTATAACGATCTACTTGAAAAATATCTGGCCTTACTCAGAAAGGAGGAGAGTCGCAGTCGTGAAATACTTTTGAAACTACCTACTACACCCACAGAGAAAGGAGGTGAAGATGTAGGTGACTATGTCAAGGTTGAAGAGGAAGAACGTCCTGACAACATTGAAAAAGAGATTTTAGACAACATAGGATCACGCAATCGGAAAAATGCGGCATATATTCTACAGAAGCTTCGTAATTCAGACCTTCTAAGATGGAACCGTTCAGGCGAGATAATTGTGCAGGACAACCTCATTAAGGGGTCTCATATTTTCGATTTAATGAAAACTCTGACAAACCGTCGATTCCACGGACGGACCGTACCTCGCGGATGGGATACATTTTTAAAAACAATTTCTGAATTAAACATTCCAATCACAACTGTTATGAACACTCACGCACGCGAGCAATTACGACTTAAACCCTCCAATACCACGAGTGAACCTCGCCCTCAGATACGACGGAGTAAGAGAAAACGCGGGGGGAAAAAATCTGGGGCGGCATCACCGTTAGACAGAGATTATGACAGCCCGAATCTCGTTCATCAACTGTATACACCTACAGCGTCTGAATGGCGATTGTCTACACCGATCCCCTCCAACTGGTTAGATTTCACTCGATACAAATGAATTCATGCAGACTGTATGTTTTTTTTTACCAATAAAAATTTATTGGGAATTATACATCGGAGTAAGAGCATTTATTCAGAACAGATATAACACTCATTAAATAGTTTTAAAGAGCATGCTTTCTGATTACAGGTTTTAGCGGTCTTCACATGTGAAATACATTTAACATTTTTCTTGACAAACTTGGTGACAAGAGCATCATTCTTTTTTAAATTATCAGAATACAGCCTCATTACTTCTTGAAAAGAGAGTCCTTTAAAGCGTTGACAGAGGAAAAAAATAACATGGGCGCCACAAGTCGAAGAGTTGTCATCTTGTACTTGGAGTTTGTTGTAGCGTATTTCATGAGAATTTCTAGTGAGGAAAGTTATAAAACTTTCAGGATAAAATATAAAATCCGGTTCGTGGCCATAGCTGTCGAAGAAGCATGATTTGTCTTGTTCAGCTTCAATAATCATCCCCACCCAGTGTTCACCCTCACGGGTTTGGTCATGGGTGTTAACGACGAGATAGCACGGTCGTTTATCAATCTTAGTTGGCAGTAAATCACTAGGCCAAACCCCTCCAAACGTCTCGCCCAAGATCGGTCTCAGGATAGAATCTATTTGATGGTTGTTCATTTCTCCAGTTTTAGTAGTCGATCAGAACCTGACGCTTCGAGTTTATCTCTATGACACTGTCGTAACAAGCGTACACAATCAATGTCATAGTTCTCGGTAACGCCATTCTGAATCTTAAATCCAAACGGCATGTTCCATGTAGCGCAGGAGAGAGAGCTTCAGCGTCCATTTCATCGTCTCTTGACAGATTGAACAGAAACAGTGAGTAACCATTTTCAAAGTTTTCGCGGTCAATACTCAGGGGAGCGTCTCTGAGGTGTCTGTTTGTTCCCAGATAGAGATTGTAAAATTCGCGAACACTCTGATGTGTATTAAAGTTGGGTTGGTAAGGTTTCGCCGGGATAAAGCGTGAATTTACACTGAGAGAGAGGTATTCAAGATTTGCATGTTGGAACTTAAATGGGTTCAGCTCCCTTGCTCCGACAAATGCTCTGTGGTCGACAATTCCGACGACTATATATTTTGGAAGTCTACCCAGATACAAGTTGTCCTGTGAACATACACGTGACTGTGCTGGAATGCTAAAATTTTTAACAACAACACGACTTATCGGGTAAATTGCGTTGGATTTCATTAAAGCGTCTGAATGTCCTAGCATGACATCCGGCGAGACTTGCACCTTTTTCACAAAAATGCTAGCACTCAGAATGTTTAAATTGAACTCGTCAGCTGCAGCGGACATCAGTGTAAAAGCACTTTTAGCCTTTACAAGTTTCAATCGCACATCCACATTGTTTAGCAGGAGTCTTTCGGAAAAAAAAATGTCACTGTGCAGGGGACCAATTAACTCGAATGGTCGCGAACCACGAGTGAAGCTTGTACGCTTGATAAGGCCTTTGTTGGGGCCCCCAGGTGTCGTGTCAATTGAATCTAAATCATCGCCATCGTCTTTGTACCACAGACCTGCTGAAAACTGACTCTCCAATGTTTGTCGTGAAAAGTTGAGGAGGGTTTCAATAATAGATCTGTAAGGATGAGTTGCGGATGAAGAGCTAATGAGAACATCGTTCAGACTGACATCTACCTGTGAAAATATAGTATTTAGAGGGTACTGTATTATTCCACAGTTATCAGCATTTCCGAGATTAGTCCCATCGGCGTTTGTAATCTTGAGGCGTAAATAGAGTAGTGTTGAGTTTAGATCTAGATAGAAACTCCCGTTTCCAGGTATCAGGAAATCTAACACTTCTTGATCAGCAATAGAGTTCAAAGGATGGATCTCTACATAATTGGTCTGATCTATAGATAGCTGTGTCATCGGAGGAGCAAAGAGGTCGAGCTCTGATTTGGTGCACTCTGACGAGAGGTGATGTGTAAGAGACATGGTTAAAATATATCCCCTCCGCCTCGTTGACTTTTAACTTTCCGGTGTATTTTCGATGAGGTTTTACGTTTCTTTTTTGGTATAGCGTGTGATAATGCTGCTAGAGCTCTTTTTCCTCTTCCACGTGCTATTCGTAGTAGTCCCGATCCGTCCTGAGTTTCGTCACGTCGACGATTGGCAATATGGCTGGTTACAGCTCCAACAACATCAGATGCTATCCCTCTCACAGCAGATTTCAAATGTGGCCTGGCAATATTAGCTCCACGTTTAAGAAGAGGCAAGACGAATCTGAATGCCCTACTCAGCATAGAACCAAATCCCCTGCCGTAAAGAACCGGGGCACCAACAAATCCGTTGAGTGATCCGCCTCCAGCCTGATTCACATAATAATCCACAAATCTTTGCGAATTCATTCTGCGTTATTCTGTTGAATTCAGATCAAGATCTTTGATACCGGTCTAAAGTGTAGTTTGCAGATGGTCTTCCCGTATGTGAATCGAATCGGGGTATTTAAATCAGTTTTTAATTCAATCTGGATATCCTGTATGCGCTGTTTATTGACAGGAACGTAGTGTAAGCGGTTGTAGGAGAAAGTGATCAGATCACCGTAAGATCCTTCCTTTTTAACAATTCTTAGAAGGGGAACAACATAGTCTCCGATATGTTGTGCTTCCACAATATTGGTATAGACGAAAAAATTATATTGACCGCCGTTAATATCGCAGGGATATTTACTCACGGGATTTCCTTCTGTTTTAATCCATTGACCGGGTTCAAAACCCAGCATGTAGGACAGCGGCGCTTCGAACTTGATAGAATATTTAGCACTCCCTAATATATAAATTCTTCTGTTTATAGAATTGTAATGAAAAATTAGATCAATGTTTACTGACTTAAATAAAGCATTTATCTCCCTCAGTATTAGATCAATACTGTCATAATGTCCCCTAGGAATTTTCATATACATTGGAGGGTTCGCTGGCTTCGAATGATCCAATAATTCATAACCATTCTCACCCCCACGTATATTATTCCATGTATGACAATACATAATTTCAGCTAAAGCGACCTCGTAAGCTCCATCCAGCTCTATAGGTTGTGACAATGTTGTCATATAGTTCGAGCTGGTATTGCTCGGGAAAATGTCATTACAGGCATTCGACGGTAGTGTCACGTAGAAAGACTCTCGTCCTGTCATTGTGCTGTTTCCTGGTTTTTCTTGTTTCTCTTCTTCCTGAGCTCAACGACCTCGTTAGCAGCTAGCCAAGAGTCGAACTGACGAGGCCATCCTTGCCACCGGACTAAAACCATCTTCTGACCATTTTTAATTTTCCGGTCTAAAATTTCTTCTATACGGAAAAGAGTGTCAGAACCAATTATCACTTTCTGCAGTTCTGGTTCATAGAATGTTCCATTCAGAATTTCACCTCTTATATCCCTTAATTTATAAACAGGGGGGACTCTGGGGATACGTTCGTTCACTATAAAATATTCATCGCTGAATGACTGTTCATACATTTTATCAAATACTCCACGGTATTTTGAAATCCGTACAATGTCTCCTTCTTTGAATTTAAATACGGATGGTTTTGCGCTCAGAGATAGTGTCCCATATAAATTTTCAAACACTTGCGAGGTCTTGCTAGGGGTTACCTCCGCAGGTTTCATTTTTATTCCACTATGATAACTGTTGTTATAGCTATCGAGTAAATCTTGAATTACGTCTATATACCTACGAGTGTTTTTTGCAGTGAAGTACCGCCACATTTTTCCCTTCAACGTACGGTGAAATCTTTCCACCACTGATGCTTTCAGTTCACTTCCTGTTGCAAAGTGTTGAATGTTGTACTTCTTCATTAGTTTTTCAAAGAGTCGATTAAAAAATTCTTTCCCTGAATCCGTTTGAATTTTAGCCGGAATACCAGCCTTTGCAACTTCAAAGGCTGTCTTGTTTTTCAGTGGTCGTGCATAAGCTTTCTTGGAAAATACATCTATTACTGTAAGCAGGAATTTAAACCGATCATTGTCTTTAGACAGAGCACTCATATCACAAAGATCGGCTTGAAATTGATACAAAGGACGAGGAACAAAAACACGATTTCTAGCATAAGTTTTTCGTGCCGTTTTGTGTAAGGTATATGCATCCTGAGCTGACAACCAGTCTCGCACTTCATCCCCGCTAACTTTTTTTCCCGTCTGCTCTTCGACAGCCTTTTGAAGTCTTTCAACCCCACCATAAGATCCAGCTCTTGCAGGATCATAATATATACTCTTCAGCATGCGTTCTGTCTTCTTTGAAGCCATGTCTACTAGTGAACAGAAAAGATCATACGACAATGTTTTGACTTCGACTTTATTGATGACCACACATGATTAGTGATTACACAGTTAGTGATTACAATACATGTTTTATATTAAATTTTTTTTTTTTTCAAAATTGAAGCGTGTAAAGCATGTAATACATTTAGCAACTGATCAACATCAACTTTATCTCCATTCTTCAGTTTACACACCGCTACATCGACTACATAGGTATACAAGACGTGCATGAGACTAGAGTTGAGACTACACACAGAAATATTCCCGATAATGCCCCGTAATGTTGCTTCAAAACCATCGCTGTTTAAGTCTGACCCGAGATACACCAGATTCTCCCAGTGGTCTAAAGGACCCTTATCCCTTACAATGGCCATCACTCTTTCAAAACGCTCCAAGTCTTTTGTATCGACATCCCCGCTTGCCAGATATAACGATGCATCATTGATCCGATTAGCAATTGCATGTTTTAAAAGAAAACTGTCAACTGGTTTAGGGGGTGGTTTAAAATAATAATTTCCCATTTTGATGAATCAAGGATTCCAGAAACCGAGGAAACGCTGCAGCAGATCTTCCCTATCCGTGTCGTCTTCTATGTAGGCGCGCCTGATCTCTGCAACTTTCTCCAGAATGTTTTCTTCAGGCTTCAGATCGTAAAGAAAAGCCTCCGCTGCTCCTTCCACTCTAGCATCCAGTATGTCTAACCCAAGTAATTCCAGTGTATACTTGAGAGCTGGAAGAAATTCCCATGTCATCAGATTCTCTGTTAACAATTTAAAGTTAGTGTTGAAATATCCAGGTTCTGGAGGATAGAGACAGGGATGCTGACGTTGAGAAGGGTGATCGACTTCACAGCCGTAACAGTCTTTTTTTATCTGCTCCTGCACCACCACTTGCACGGCGCTAGCCACGCACGCCTTTACAGTGTCTAGAAATCCGCCACTCGCCGCTATCGGAGACTGAGGCGCGGGCGAGTCTGGAGGCGTCAGGACCGCTTTGTGTGCTCCTACGGTGTAGACTGGAGCAGGCGCTGCCTCTTCCCCGCTGTCATTATCCCCCCAGTATGGACAGTAGGATGGAGGTCCGCATGGTAGCTCGCCATGGCTCTGTCCATTGTCGAGGGATTGGGAAAAACAACCGACTGTATACATCGGTGAGCCTTCTGGCACCTCTCGCTCAGTCACCTTGGGTGGAGAACCGGAGCTGGCTATGGATCCTCCAGTGATCCGACCAGGGGTGAGCGCTATGTCCCCCTTCACCATGCACGCGTAGGGATCGGTCTGGTACTCTTGCGCTTCACACGTCGTGACAAGGGTCGAATCATTCTCATGATAGCGGTGGAAAAGTGGCCTATACATCTCAGCGTGTCCTGAAGATGTCTGAGAAATGTTTGACAGCCAGTTGAGAAGCTCTTCATCCCGGATTTCATAGCTGCTGCAGCTGGTGCTGCTGCTGCCGACGTTGTTTCCAGCAAGAGAGGTCAGAGGGTTCTGGTGGGAGGGGTCAGAGAAGCAGGACTGGGAGGTCTGTGTAGAAGGCGGAGACCCGCATGCCTGATTACGCGGAATCAGTCTCCAATTCAGAAACATAGCCTCTCCCGGCCAATCCATCAGCCTCCAGTTCTCTGTCAAAAACGGGGTTCAGATTTATCCGCCTTTTAACACTAGCCAGCCTCTGTCTTCCAACACTGCCTTCAGCTCGAGTGGTTAACCTCTTCTCCAGCAGGTCATGCCTCCGCTTCACACTATCTTGAGTGAAAAACAAACTCATTTCTTTCAAGAGATCACCCAGCTTTGGGAAGTCTTCCACCTTGAACGCCAGGTGAATTGGGAAATGCCGCTCTTTCTCCATAACAGTTCTTGGTCTGACACTATTAGCATCAGAGGAGCCATATCTCACCAGCAGCCAGATGTGTGATCTCGAACAATCGACGAAAAAAGATCCCTCCCCTTCACGCTGTAGCGAATCCGTTCTCACCGCTACACTTGGCGGCATTCTCGTAAGTCCTACTTCCCCTTCATCATGCACATGCTGCATGTAATCGATGAAATCTTGAATGGAGCTCTTCAGTTTTTCAAATTCAGTAGAATAAATTCTCAGCTGCGTAACCTCTGGTTCCATATATTCATAACTGTATAGATCCACAAAGGGAACTACTCCCATACCTCTAAACTCACTAACCACCAGACGTCCCCCGTCAAGATGCAGACTCTTTTTCCTGAACACCGCCATTTTTTTTTTTTTCTCCAGCAGTCACTCATAGTCTGACTGAAACACTCGTTATATAAGACATCTCATATATTTCCACACCCCCTCACCACCTTAACCACGCCCATCAACCCTCCTCTAGAATAATAGCCACATTCTAATGTAAATAACAAAGTCACGCCTCTTCCTTTTCCCCACACCCCCTCACCACGCCCCTCCCAAATGATGTCATCTGATGTGTCAAGTCATCAATCATATTTTGACAGTTAGTTTCTGACGATTATTTTTAATGATTAAATTTATATGACGTCATCACATTTTGTCATTTAGTTTCTCTAAATTTCTCTTCTGTTCAAGCCTAGATTTAGATGTATTCTACAGTATGAACGCATGTACAGGCCGAGCCTGGCCCTTTAAGAGGAATTGCATTGTGGGAAGTTGAGTGTCTCTCTCTTCCCTCTCTCATCTGTTTGCACCACCCATTGTTTTCTGCATCCTGATTGGTTTGTGAGGCACTGACTCCTTTGGAGACCGCCTCAAAAAACGAAATTGAATGTTACGGATTTTTACCAAATAAAACACCCACAAAGTATGAATTAATAATATACATGAAAAAGGGATGTGGAACTTAGAATATAAACGACCTATAAAACATTTAATGAGTATGTGAACGTCCCTCTTTTACTTCCCTGACAATCTCGTCGACGTGTTTTGCAATCAAGCAAAAATGGCTGGGATAGGAACATGAACGCAAAGGGCAGAAAACCCCCAAATGTTGGATTCTGCAGAACGTGGTAGAAAGCTTGCTTCCGTGTTTTCGTCAAATACGCTCACTGCTCTGTAAAGCTGCTGTGACGTGGTCTCTATGATTACCGTAATGACCGGTATATCACTAGAAAGCGCAGACTCTGCCAAAACTTTTGGAATTGAAATTACTCGGCTTAACGGCCCGGGTATGGTCCGTGGGCCGTAGTTTGCCGAGGTCTGCTGTAGGCTCTGTGGCGCAAACACATTCCTTTGTAACAGACAGTCCCCTAAGGGCACAATGGGGACTTTTTTGTCCTTTCATGTAAACATTTTAGCAAAATTCTTACCAAAATTTTGGTTGTGTTAGTCCATATGGATTTTTCCCAATAAGTTTTTTTTTTTGATGGAAAATCTTAAAATTCTAATTTGTTCACTGGTCGACAAAACCCTGGGGGAAAACGTACAACTCTTTCAGGGTGTTGGAGCAGTGGTTCCCAAACTTTTTACTGTGGCGTACCTCTTCAGACATTTGACCTGAAGCAATGTACCTCCTGCTCCTGCATACGAAATAACATAAACCTTTTTTTTTTATCTGAATTAACTTGAAAAAGTGAACCGAATTAATTTTAAAATTATTTTTGTAGTAATTCCGGCTCAAAAACGCGTATTTTGCATGGTCACATTTTGATCAAGTTTCACATGAGCACAGATAAATAGATAAGTAATCATCCTGCTCATCTTTTATTCCAGTCTTGGCATTCTTCCAGTTGAATGGGTTGAATTTGAGCTTCACCTTTTTTGTCCACTCATGATGGCTATGGTTTAAGTCTGCATATTCATTTGATACCAAGTTGAAGGGGAAAGTCTAACAGTCACGATAAAGCATTATCCAAAGTACAACAATACAAAAGCCTTATTTTCGGCGGAATCCCCACAAACAATGACAGGGATCGGAACACCGATATAAATGAAATCGCCAAGATTAAACGCTCTTAGAGCACAAAATAATCATCAAACTGACTTATTTGTTCATATAATGCACACAGAGCAATGAACAGCTTCATACATGTTCCTCTCGCACCATGTGGCGTTCAGGTACACTCGTACTTGTGAGAGTTCGGCGCTAATTGTTTTTCATTTTTACTCACCTAGCCCCATCACAATTGGGGTGCCCCTGGGCTACGCGTACCCCACTTTGAGAACGAAGGTATTAGAGGACACCAAAGTCAGATTTTATGACCCCAATGTACGTACAAAAGACTGTTTTAGCAGTGCCCCTACTCTTTGTTCCTTTAAGTTCCTTTCTCACTTGTTCAATGTTAGACGCAATTTGAGCCATGTTGTAATGTTGTGTGCCTTTTACATCCAGCCGCCGAGCTGGGCGCTAACTGCTGAGCTAAATTAGCCTCGTTAGCATTGCCACTGAACGTCTTGTCAGCTTTGTTTGTACCAAATATGCCACCTTATATTGTTAGCGTGCTCGTGCTGCTGATAGCTGAGATGTACTTGTGTTCATGTTGCTAACTCGTAGCTTTATAAGTATCGCAGTGGCCCACGCGCTTATGCTTTCGTTTCATTGTAGTCACTTTATTGGCTTTATAAGTGTTGTTTTTTCAATGTCTGTTCTTTTATAGCAAACACCTGCCGTGTGTCACGTGTTGCTACAAATAAATACAAGAAGTAAAGTGTAATCCGGATGTGGACATTTCCTCCTTTGGACTGCACTCGCCTGTACAGAATTGGTGTTTTGACCCGAGACCCTGGAGTTATTGTTGATCAGTATCAAGCCCAGTAACACCCAAAATTAGCAAAAGCAATTAAAAAGTGCAGTTGTAATGGGACTTTATTGTCCTCCTCTAAGGGTGATGAGTTGAGAATCGGACACTGCAAAAAAAATCCTCTGCCTTTTAACATTTATTATATACGGAGCCATTTAATGTGGGTTTTTGTAAAAGAAAAGTGACATAATTGAATCAAATGAGTATTTGAAAGTTTCCATTCTGGACGGCAAATATCGAGCTCACATTGTTTAAAAAAGTAATCCGTCGATTATCGATACTAGGAAATAAAGCATTAGATTTAAGCACAGCAGGCTTTTTTATGGATGTGTGTTTTTTTAAGCACTTTTAGTGATAAAGACGAAAAAGAAATTCAGTCTGTCTGTGACGTCATCGTCTTCCGGGTATGTGGTGGTCATGGGAGTTGTAGTGGTGGACCTGTGAAATACAGTTGATTGTCATTTTCTTCTTTCGGTCAGTTAATTCACTTCATTCCGCATTCCTATTTTAACTCATCTGCCTTTATTTGAAACTCCTTTTAAGTGACATTTATGGGGACAAACGAATCGTCACACCCTATTTAAAAGGTTAAATAATAAAATATTTGGGGGGGGAAAGGCTTCTTGAGACGTCATCTGTACTTCTGTGAAGAAGGTGTCGGACGTTTCGCTCCTCATCCGAAGAGCTTTGTCAGTGAACTATCAAGTGCTGGTAGCCTAGGCCTTAAATACAGTAAGAGTGGGAGGAATTGGTGTGCCAACACCCTCCTCCTATTGGTTCCTTACACTAAACCTGGGCGGAGTAGTCGTATAATCCTATCCTGCCATTAGCACCTCCGATCAAAGGGAAGTGTAGCTCCCTCTAGTTGGGTATGAACGACTCTGATACTGGCTCGTTAGCATCTATTGTTCTGGCTCGGCCCTGGCTCCACCTCATTTGCAAGACTAAGAGCTGTGGGTTTTGGTCTCAGTAACCTGCTGAACACAGGGTCCAAATTAAACCTCAAACCACCATTCCGATTCAATGATGGGTTCTGTTGTTTGACAAAAATAGCTTCCTTTACTCCTCTTTCAAACCATCTGTTTTCTTTGGCCAAAATCTTTACCTCGCTGTCCTCAAAAGAGTGATTGGTAGCTTTTAGGTGTAGATGTACTGCTGATTGAGGACCACTAGAATTGTCCCTGTGATGTTGATAAAGCCTTTTTTGGAGCATTTGGGGGGGGTTATTAGGAGTGAATTTGAAATACACCTTCTGGTGCTACTTGGACATGTCATAGGGTGTTTCGGGTCTTTAATCTTCATACACCCTCGCCCGGCCAGAGGCATAATAATCAGTCTCCGGCTTGTGTCCAAGTGGCGTGCATCTCTACGAATCCTCCCTACGGATCCACAGCCACCTTGAGGCCCTCTCTGCTGCCACTCGTGTGGTATTGAGGGCTCTCTTCAGTTGGCAGTCCCTTACTCTGAAGAGTTTGAGGGTTTCGATCTTCTTTGAACACGTGAAAGGGTCACGTGTCAAATTGAGACTTCCTCCTCCCAATAAGCCTGTCTCTCCCTCCCTTGCAACGCCCCTTTCAGTGATAGAGATTAAAAAAATGAGTTTTTAAAATGTATAGCCATCCATTTTCTATGCCGCTTCACCTCTTTAGGGTCACGGGGGTATGCTGGAGCCTATCCCAGCTGACTTCGGGCGACAGGCGGGGTACACCGTGGACTGGTGGCCAGCCAATGGCAGGGCACATATAGACAAACAACCATTCACACTCACATTCATACCTATGGACAATTTAGAGTCACCAATTAACCTAACATGCATGTTTTTGGAATGTGGGAGGAAGCCGGAGTACCCGGAGAAAACCCACACACACGGGGAGAACATGCAAACTCCACACAGAAATGCCCAAGGGAGAATCGAACCCAGGTCTTCCCCATCTCCAGACTGTTACTGTGTTGGCCAACATGCTAACCACTAGACCACCGTGCGGCCTAAAATGTATATATTTTATTCATTTAATTATCGTATTTATTCGTATTACTATACTTTATGTTGTGTTCTGTGTGCAGGGTGGGTGACATAGATGTTCATTTAGGTATGATTTAGGCGTTCATTTCTATTTGTTACGCAAGAATGCTGCCCTCTTGTGGTCTGGAGTCTAGCATACACAGCTAACTACAGTAGACGCCCCTACGACGTAAATAATCCGTTCCAAGAACCTTTATGTTATGACTGTATAAGTCAGCCAATGAGATGAGAGTGTAGGCGGTGCCCCGATAATTAGCCAATGAGATGAGAGCGGAGGCGGTGCCCCGAAAATCAGCCAATGAGAGCGTGTTGCGTCAGAAGGCGTCACCAAGTGTTAGTCTGAATTTGCACAGACTTGAGGCATTAATAAAGTTGATTGAAAAAAAAAGACTTGCACTGACTTGAAGCTTTGTTATATGGAATTTCTTCTGTAATATGAAGCAAAAACCTCACATAAATTCTTTATGTTCAGTGGACTTTATGTAAAAGGAGGTTCATGTTATGCGAGGTACTACTGTGCTGGTAAGCAATTTTGCAATTGTGACAGAAGAGAAAAGAGCTTATTCTCTGCAGCGTATTTTATTTAAGAAGACATTTCCAGTGTTAATTTCCCCACTTTTTTTGGCTCACAGCACTGTAGATTGTTTTCTACTGCCTTGGGGTGAAGTGTGAAAGTGTTAAGGTGCATACAGGAGAGCACGTTGGTTAAAATAAGAAACAGTTGGCTAGAAAAAGACACTTTGGTTCAAAATGAAATTGAAATGTGAAGGCATCACATTGGTTAGTTAAAAGTGTTGCAGTGCGCTTGCAGTTGTAACAATACTATGATTGGAGGTCTAGTACTGTGTAGTCAGTGTTTTTTGGGGAGTCCAAAGTAGACGTGGGTTAGCGGTGGCTTTGCTGCAGTGTGAGCAGCCCCGCCCTCTGCTGGTACTGCTTCTCCTTGGCCTCTGCGATGCGGGCCGTCAGATCGGCCGGCCTCTCCAGGAAGTTCACTAGTGTCTGCTCGGTCAGCAGCGAGGCCAGGATCTGAGCGAAACTGACGGTCCACTCGCCCTCCTCGGACTTTGCTCCGTGCCCCGTGGCTCGGCCGCGGTGGCTGGCCTCGCCAATCTGCAGCACCAGACTGGTGACGGTGGCGATGGCCTGGAAGAGCTCGTTCTCCTCCGGGTCACCGTGGAACATGCTGTAGAGCGTCTTGCAGAACTGGATGAACTCTCTCTGCGGAGGCAGGAGGAGGGACTTCAAACATACAAGGCAAAGGAGGTAAGGGCATGTGACGCACGACAACGATGGTGACACCCATCGTCAATTAAAAGCCCATAAAAACCAAGAGAATCTCTACTGACTGGTTTCATACCAGATATACCTTTATCATCTACACTTGAGGAGGTGGGAAAATGTGAATGAAGCTGCACAAAAAAAGAAGATTACATGTGGGTCTATAACAGGGGTGGCCAGTGCGGCCCGCGGCACAATCTGAAAAAACCCTTTAACAAGAAAACAAAAAAACAAAAAAGCGAAAATGGAAGAATCAGCTGTGATTTTATAAGAATAAAGTGAAAATTATAAGAGAAAAAGTTGTAATCTAACAAAAAAAGTTGTAATTTGACAAAAATAATACAAGATTATGAGGAAAAATAACATCATTTTAGTAGCATAATGTTGAAATGAAAGAAAAATGAGTTTTTTAAAAAGTCATAATATGAGAAACAGACAAAACATTTTTGGAAAACTAGGTTGCCAAAACTGTGTGACAAGAACAACGTCAAATATCATGGGAATAAAGTCATAATTACGAGAAGAAACTTCACAAGAACGATGTTGTAATAGCAGCAGAAATGGGAAAGTACAACAGCTGTAATTTGACCAGAATAAAGTCAAAGTCTTAACAGCAAAAGTCGCATTCTAATGAGAAAAAAAGTCACAATTTCACAACAATAAACTCGCAAAATTACTGTATGACGAAACATAATATCATTTCAGCGGCGTAGAGCTGAAATATTAAAGAAAAATATGTTAAGTGCTAATATTATGAGGAAAAAACCCCAAATAAAGTCAAAATATTATGGGAATAAAGTCATAATATTATGAAAAGAAAATTTGCAAGAGAAGAATTTACAGGAAGGAGCCACACAGTCAAGAGATCGGGAAGATCTGGGTTCGAATCTGTGATGGACATCTGTGTGGAGTTTGCGTGTCGTCCCCGTGTGTGTGTGGGTTTCCTCGCACATTCCGAAAACATGTACACCCCTGTACACCCCTGGTCTATAATGCACCTTTAATGCAAGACAATGCAGTAAAGGGGACCTATTATACTAATTTTCGGGCCTTTGTATTGAGTTCTTGGCTCCTATAGAACAGCTACACACGATAACCCGCACAGAAAGCCTTCTAGATCTTCCAGACTCTGCACCTCTTCCTGCAGTGTTTCCTGCCTCCCACCCAAACCGTTTAATTTACTCCACCCCCGGCCCTCCTCCAGAGCAGAGTGGGGGGAGGGCAGGCCTACAGCGTTTGCCTGGGCATGCCCATATAAAGAAGTCCGTGTTGCATTGACGTCAATGGAACTCTGTTTAAAAACAAAACAAAAAAACTCAGTGTAAAACACAGCATGCGGAGCCGTCTAAAACTGCTTTCATGTCTCACTTCGTTGTCGTTTCACGCAAGAATACAACATTTATAGGGGTCTGTGTAGGCTCTCAGTCGTACAGGAGTTGTCCATCGAGGGAAAGGCTTCTTGAGACGTCATCTGTACTTCTGTGAAGAAGGTGTCGGACGTTTCGCTCCTCATCCGAAGAGCTTCGTCAGCGAACTAATAAGTGCTGGTAGCCTAGAGCACTACATTGGGGAAACTAAGCAAATGCTCAGCAGTACATCTACACCTTAAAGCTACCAATCACTCTTTTCAGGACAGCGAGGTAAAGATTTTGGCCAAAGAAAACAGATGGTTTGAAAGGGGAGTAAAGGAAGCTATTTTTGTCAAACAACAGAACCCATCATTGAATCGGAATGGTGGTTTGAGGTTTAATTTGGACCCTGTGTTCAGCAGGTTACTGAGACCAAAACCCACAGCTCTTAGTCTTGCAAATGAGGTGGAGCCAGGGCCGAGCCAGAACAATAGATGCTAACGAGCCAGTATCAGAGTCGTTCATACCCAATTCAGGGAGCGACACTTCCCTTTTATCGGAGGTGCTAATGGCAGGAGAGGATTAGACCACTACTCCGCCCAGGCTTAGTGTAAGGAACCAATAGGAGGAGGGTGTTGGCACACCAATTACGCCCACTCTTACTGTATTTAAGGCCTAGGCTACCAGCACTTGTTAGTTCGCTGACGAAGCTCTTCGGATGAGGAGCGAAACGTCCGACACCTTCTTCACAGAAGTACAGATGACGTCTCAAGAAGCCTTTCCCTCGAACAACATTTATAGGTCAGAAAAGAGGAAAAGCATAATAGGTCCCCTTTAAACTCATCGGTCAGGTTTTTTGTTTAATTCTATTTGGAAAGCTTTTGTTTTCACATCATATAAACTCCCAAGTTCCATATTTCTGACTTCCCAGCCGCCTTAATTGCACCATTATTAATGTAAACACCCAGGATTTAATGTTCTCCGCCATGGGGAGAGCCAAGATTGAGGTAAGTAGATCATATACTGTATGCGGTTTTTGGCATTTCTTTTTCTCGGCTTTAAATTGTTGTTGACGTTGTACAGTATGCAGGTCTACCTGGTTCATGAGCGGCAGTGGCTTCTCTACGTCTTTCTCCTTGGCCACCACCAAATCCTGCAGCATCTGCTTCAGCTGCTCCTGGTAATCCTTCACCTCATCTCCAACAGTGCTTTCTTCAACAAAAACAACTCCATAAGCCCAAGAAAGATACTTTAAGAGTACCTGACACCCACCTGAAGCCATGGTGACGTATAGAGGTCTGCCGGTGGACACAGGAGGCATCTTTATCAGAGACGGATCGCCCTCGCTTTCAGTCAGGACTTGGAGACACAAACATACGTTAATAAAAGAGCCTAAGTTGGACTTCTCCGGATCTTCATCATGCACTCAGCGAGGCTGACCAACCAGGACGTAAGTGAAGGCGATAGAGCAGCTTTATCCTCTCGTTCAGCTCGCCACAGTACAACGTGTCTGAGTGCAAAAGAAAAAGAAATCATGCTGAAAGTTTTATGCAGAAGTGCTGAGAGACGTTCATAGTCATGCTAAATGCTTTTATTCTGCTTGCATGACTTCTGAGAGACAAAAAGTATCTTTCCTGCCGAGATACATATTTGACATAAGCTCATTGTGCGTTATTGAGTGCCAGAAACACCTCGTATGAAGATGGCAGTCATCAATATCGATAATTCACTGAAATAAATTAACTACAAATTGAGTGTGAATTGTCCCAAGAACATTTGGTCAAATGTCCATTCATAATTAGTATCATAAAAATTATGTTTGGACATTATCTGGGGATTGCGATGATGTGAAGATTTTAAATATTTTGATGCCATAATTGCATTTGATGGCGGCATCTCTCTGCATGCACACACTATCTTTTGAGGGTTCTGGAATTGTCAGATCGTAAATAAATTAGCATGTGACTTTAAAATAATGTGAAATAATAAATAATATAAATACATATATTTACATTTATAACATAAATACATATAAATCTAATTTAATAAATAGAAACCTTTGGAGATGCATGCGTTTGTCTATTCTACGTGTATTTTCAAGCGATCCATATTTGATATCGACGGGTTTTGCATTTACTGAACACCCCAAACAACCTGCATGAACATTATCATCAATAATACATTTAAATTATTATTTAAAAAAAATATATTCGAAGACAACTTGTGAATTTCCCCAATTAATCAAGGACAATTTGTCCGTGCAGAATTATAATATTTGAATGACATGTGAAGATTGCTATGATATGCTGTGATGATTCAGTTATATTGTTATCGTCAGCATACTGAGATATGCTGACATATGTTGTGATTATTTTAGGTTTGCTTTTTTAATGCCACTTCCCGGTTTGAATGTCACGGCTGCACTTTATCACATTTTGGTTTTTTTTACTATATGAATGAATAAATCATGCAGTTTTGTGGATGAATATGTCAAAAATATGCATATTTATGCAAATGTTACATATTTTTCTGCATTAATTAATTATTTTGGAGCATACAAAAGGTTATATGATACATATATACTGTATACCATTTAAAACAGGGGTGTCCAAGTGAGGGCCGCATCTGGTAAAACCAAAGAATACAGGGGCCACTTTGATATTTTGTAAACCAACTCATGTAGATATGTTTTGTTTAATATTTTAACTTTAATAACAATTTGGTTTTGTTCTCATAGTATTACGACTTTATGCTTGTCGAATTTTTTTTCTGTTAGTATTAGGACTTTATTGTAATATTTCGTAAAATTACTGCTCTTTCTTACACTTTTGTTATTGTTTTTGTAAGTTTTATGGTTTAATAGTATTTTTAAAATGTGTCGAGGGCCAATAAAAACACAAATGGGTCAAATGGCCCCCGGGCTGCACTTTGGACACCCCTGATTTAAAACATTCAGAAGACACTGTGATGATATGAGAGTAGTATTCTACACTGGTCACTACGTGTCAGCAATGTTACTGTAATGTTCCGTGAGACACACACGCATCAGACGTGATCGCCGCAACAACAGGCTTTGATTGCAAGTTTGAATGATCTCATAACAGGCACAATCATCCCTAATGGAAACACTGGCTACTGTTGGGGCCGCAACCCACAGCAAACTAAAACAAAAACTCAACCCTGAACTCCCAACGTCACTTCCTGGCCAACACCGGAACATATTTATAGCAACACGCACGAGTGAGTCTTTTTTTATGTCTTTTATGTCCCCTTTTCTGTTATGTTCCATATAATACAGATGTGAAGTTGGCTATAAAAGGTGTCATTTCATGTCTAGAGGGCTCTAATAATGTTAAAAAACGTATTTACAAGGCCATAGACAGGTTTTCTATGCTCTAACACAGAAATATTCAATTTACAAATCAGGAATCCTACTTTGCAGAATTTCACTTCCCACGGTTGGGTCTGGAACCAATTAACCGCAATCAACGAGGGATTAGTGCAACTGCGTTCGGTGGCAGCATTGACATGCAATGTCTTGAGAGTTCTGTCATTTTTTGCCGCGTAATGTCTACCTTCCTTCAGCATGTCCAGAAGTTCAACTTTTTGTGCAATTGTTAGCATTTTCCTCTGACTTTGGGTGCAGATCGTTTCGTCGACATTGTGGGGTTTGCCGGGGAGAAACCGTACAAACTACAGGAGTTCAGAGTCTCTGCAAGCTGTTTGCTCGTGATCAGACAACAGGAAACACGGCAGTTTGGCACGACTCAGATTGATTGACATTGGTCTACAGCCAATCAGGACGCAGAAGACAACAAGCGGGTTCCCCCTTAGCCACTAAGGATGCAGAACACAATGTGCGGGTTGTCCCTTAGCCACTAAGGATGTAGAACACAATGTGGGGGTTCTCACTTAGCTAATTAGGACGCAGAACACAGTGTGTGGATTCTCCCTTCGTCAATCAGGACACAGAACACGATGCATGTTCACTAAAATTGCACGAAAACCCTCCCCCGGCGAAGCAGCGAGTACACCGAGGGTGAACCACGGTGGAGCGAGGCAACGCTGTATAAACAAGTGGAAGGTCGCAGATTCATTGTGCGAATGAAGTGACATCATAAAGGCTAACAGAGACTAAGTCCACTTGACGCACCCAGCCAAGCAGCAAACTCCCTAAAGGTGACCAGGCTGTCACGGTTCTGGTCCAGCAGCGTGAAGGTGCGGTTGGCCAGCGTGTCGGCGTGCTGGTTCGATTCCCCGGCCCACGGCGCCAGCATCCCATACAGGCTCTTGAACTGGGGGCGGTCCAGTCGGTACTGGCGCTCCAAGTAGGAGACACCGTGACTCCACGAGGCCGCCTCTGCCGCCGCTGCCGCACTTATGTCACCCCAGTACAGACTGATGAAATGTTCCGTCTGGGTGTGGATGAGACAGTTGGTGACAAGCTCATAAAAAAAGAAGAAACGTGAAGAAGAGGTTACCTTAAAGAGGTCATAAATGTCAGCCAGGTTCTCTGCAGGGATGGAAACCTCCGGCATCACCACTCTTAACTAAAGAAACACACACCACACCAAAAGCTCTTTAAGCTTCCCTCTCGTAGCTTTTCCAATATTATTTCCTCACCGCATTCTCCTTGGTGGTGTCCTCATGGGCCTGCAGAACTTGAATTCTGTGTCGACAGCGAAGCCTCTCGATCTTCCTGACAGTCAAGTCTCCAAACCTCTGACAGGACACCACAAAAACATTCTATGACTTTGTTGGCACAAACAGCATCTTTAATACCAATCGCTAGTCAATTAACCAGAGTCGCCTATAGTTGCCAGGTGTGTGTCTACAAAAGCAAATAAACCCCGGGGTTAAAAAAACAAAACAAAAAAAAAAACACTGTCAGTAACAGCAGTGGCTTTAGTTTTTATGATGAACTACACAAGATGGCAGTAGCTGCATTTAAAGTAACATGAGTGCAGATATATCTAGCTCTGCATGCGCTTTAAAATGTTCATACTCAGCTCACAAGCGGTCAGCTCCCGCGACACACTGTCTGCCTCTCGTGGAGTCACCACCTCAGTGATCAGTGTGTGACGGGCTGTGAGCACGGGCTCTGAGCACTATTGCAGAGCTCTCGTGAATTACACGGTTTTATTTTACTGCACAGTACCTCGCTTCAGACTCAAACTCAAAACTCCCTCACCTTTTTTCTCTCCAGTGAGACATTGCATACACTGGCCTACCTCCCCTTCCTGTGCTCATCCAATCAGCAGTCAGAACACAGTCTAGATGCATTCACAAATTTGCGGCAAGTCAAGTATTACACATTCTTCTCGAAAATGCACATTTCCCCTACTTTGGTGTTAAAAAACAAGTAAGCTGCAGAGCCGTGGGTTGCCAACGCCTGATTTAGCCATTTTAAATGCATGAAAATGCTTAATTTACGCCAAAAATATGTAACATTTGGATAAATATGCGTATTTTTGGACTAAAAATAGGTTGTATTCAAACACAAAACAGTATGATTTATGAATGAATGTATTTTTGAAAAACAGTGAGTGGCGAAGGACAACTCTAGTCAACGAGCTGCTGAATTTGTTTTTTTGGGTTTGTTTGTTTTTTTTAGCGGTAAACTATAAAATGATGAACACATTCTTGAAGACATCCAAATTTATAGAGATGCGCCTGCACGTGTTCATAAATGACCGCACGCTCAAAGAGAAATCATTATTAAAAGTAAAAAATAAGTGGAGGAAAAGGCTTCTTGAGACGTCATCTGTACTTCTGTGAAGAAGGTGTCGGACGTTTTATCGGAGGTGTTAATAACAGGATAGGATTATACCACTACTCCGCCCAGGCTTAGTGTAAGGAACCAATAGGAGGAGGGTGTTGGCACACCAATTCCGCCCACTCTTACTGTATTTAAGGCCTAGGCTACCAGCACTTGTTAGTTCGCTGACGAAGCTCTTCGGATGAGGAGCAAAACGTCCGACACCTTCTTCACAGAAGTACAGATGAGGTCTCAAGAAGCCTTTTCCTCGATGGACAACTCCTGTATGACTGAGAGCCTACACAGACGTAAAAAATAAGTGTTTTCACATTTAGGAAGTAACAACCTCTCTCCAATTAACACCCTGTCGTCTTTGTGTTTTAGCTAAATAAATGCCCTTGCTTGAACTACAGCATTTACGCGAGGTACAACACCGCTTTCTTTCTATTTGGCTGACCATTAGCATTGTTAGCACAGCAGCTAGCGAGCATGTGGACCGACAGTGGACTCACTTCATAAGCATCATTGATGAGGTCAGTTACGTTAGCTTGGTCCACAGCAGCAACATCTGGCACGCTGCCGTTGCCGTCTGCATGAGGCGGCAGAGAGGACTGACAGCAGGATGAATCTTCACTTCCAACATGCTCCAGAAAACTGCAACACAAAGACGTAAAAGGTTTGGACCACCACTATCAATCATAGTGGTTGTTGTGTAAAGAGCTTGGAAAACAGAACCGTGTTTTTAACGACAACATACGCAGTGAGGACCATCAGAGCTTGTCCATCATCGATGCTGGTGCAGAGCCGCGCGGCGTTGGCCTCCAGCACGGCGAGGCCCAGCTGGAAGATGGCCTTGATGCCATGGAAAAAGAACCAGTCCACCACGCAGACGGCACTGCGGAAGGGCATCACGCTGACAAAGATGGTTAGGAACCACGACAGGGACACTGAGGAGAGTGTAGACAGGTCCGGGAAGTGCTCGGCCAGCTCTGGAAGACGTTCCCGGATCAGCTGTTCAAACACTGACTGATCCACTTGGGCTCCTGCATTAGAAGAAATCAGGATGGGAACTCTGAGGTTCATCGTTTTTTTTAATGCTATTCTCTCACCTATGACCCTGCGGTTGAAATAGTCCGGCAACATGCGCTCACAAACGGCCACCAGCAGCCAGAAGGCGTCTTCTTCTTTAGCGTAGAGCAGCAGCACCGACGCCAGAATGTTCATGGACTACCACGACCATCACACAAGGCAAATACAAGCATATTATGTTTGAAACGCTAATATACCGTGCAGTGGAACCTCCAAAGTGATCACAAGGTAAAGTGAATTCATCTGTTCTAGGGTCAAACTGTGGCCATTATTAACTGCCTAGGCAAATGATTTACAGTAAGTCCCATCTCAACACTGTTAACTGTCTTACATGTGTAAAATGAAGTACGGATGTCCCTCGTTTATCGTGGTTAAGTTGTTCCAGACCCGACCGTGATATCAAGTGTTTGTAAATGTTTTGGATAACAGTTCTCCTGTCAAGGTTGGAATGGTTAAAAGTAAAAATGCACCAGGGAGAAAAGAAGAGTCTGTCAGTAAAAGGGAGTCCATTTCCGAACGGAAATGGCGCGAGTCGACGCTCCAGGTTCGTTATGAGATTTACAAAGAAAAGTTTTGTGTTTTCAACCAGACCTTGCGTACAAGAATGGAGAGTTAGTTTTCTGAAATCATCACCAACTGTAGTAACAACTCTCATGTGCTGTTTGTTACAGTGAACAGTGGGGTGTCACAAGATCTCGCGAGATTAAAACGTGAGCCCTTTTGTCAGTCAAACAGTCGCTTTGTCTCGGTGGGTGGAGGCGGGGCCGCAAGCATACACACAGAGTGCAGAAGAGGATAGCCTCGTGAGGAGCAATGCAAGGTAACGCAGTAGAAATTTAAATAGTAGATTGCAATAATCATATATTTTTTAATGTACTTTACTTAACAGTAATATTAAAGTATTGTCTCCTCTCGTCCTTGTAGACCCAATCTCGTGCATCGTCTCGTCTCGTGACACCCCTAGTAAACAGATAACCAAACCCTCCCATTTCACTGCCCTCACAACATATTTCTACATCTAAGTGGCTTTTCAATACTGTCGTCCCTCGCCACGTCGCGCTTTGAATATCGCGGCTTCACTCTATCAGGGTTTTTCAAAATATATTAAGCAGTAAATCATCACTGTTTCGTTGACCACAGCCTATTAAAATATGCATATTTAAGCAAATTTGAGATATTTTTTGCCAAAATTAAGAATCTTCGAACATAAAAATGGCTAAATGAACTAAAATACAAATACAAGTTACTAAGTGAAAAACAGCTTTCATGCAAAATATAGATTACTGTACCAGCAGCTCTCATACAAGAATAATGCTTGCAGACGTCCGTATTTTATGAATAACCCAAAAAACTGGGCTGTCCTTACTCACAAATAATACAAATGAATAGACCACAAGAAATCAACATGCCTCTGCAACATTATTGAACAGCTCAGTAATGAAGTATGCTGTTGCGGTGACATAACAGCGCCTTTTCCGAGTTGGGTGGAAAATTAGTTATCACCTGCTCGATGGTTCGCTGGTCGGCAGCAACTTCAGCTGTCTGTCTTTCCTCCTCGCTCGTGTGGAAACATGCTACGTGGTTTCTCATATTTGTCGTTTCCCCCAAATATTTTAAGCTTGTATGACAACGCCTGCATATTGTCTGGCTCATGTCCAGCTAATTTTTACCTTCAACTATGTGAAAGCCAAAGTGCTTCCAGACGTTCACTTTAAATCCAGCGGTCGTGGGTCAGCATTTATGCTCAGCCATTCTGGTAGCGTCTTAGGTGCACCATCATAAACTGACCTCTTTTTGTTCCATCAGCATCTATTTTTTATGTTTATGAATCGATTAATAATCGTCAACGTCCGCATCGCGATGCATCCAAGAATCGACTATTTCCTCCATCCCTAGTAATAAGAGCGTGACTATGTCTAGACGGCTCTAATAATGTTAAAAATCATATTTAGAAAGTCGTAAAAGGTTTTCTATGCTCTCACTACAAAATTATTTGATTTTTAAATAAGGGATCCTACTTTGTGGAAATTCACTTATCACGGTGGTGTCTGGAACCAGTTAAACACAATAAACGAGAAATGATTATATATTTCTTCTGAACCACTGTACTTTGAAGGTTCCACTGCAATGAATCTTCCTAGTGATACCTGACAGTATCCGATCTTGGGGTTGCGGTGAGCGTAGGCGGTCAGAACGCGTCTAAGTGCCGCAATGCCGGTGGGGTTCTGGAAGGCGGGATGGTCTGGCAGGGAGCGGTGGAGGTCTCGCTCAATCTCCTCAGTGGCCAAGCTGCTCTGACCCATGGACGTGTGCACCAGGCTGGCGTAGTAACCCTGATGGGACTCCAGATCGGAGAATGCATCTGTCCGAGTGTCAAAGACTCAATTTTGATGGCGCCATGATATATTGAGTCATGATTTTTTATTTTTTTTAATTGTTGTTACCTGAGAGTGTCATCCACACCTCGCCCCGCAGTGACTCGGGTATCCCCATGGCAACCAGCCTCTGAACCTTCTCAGTGCGGAACATGTGGACCCCACGGCCAAACTCTGTGAAATGATCTTCCCACAGCCTCTCTTTCACCACCTCCATATTCTGAACAAATACATCAGACGTGTCTTCAGTGCCTTCTACACTGCCTGTAAAAGCTGCCGTTTTTCAACGCAATGCTGCTCTGTATAAAATGCACAAGCGCGGAAGTTGTCCCGGCAATTTTCTGGCTTCCGAGGTAGTATGAGAAGCCCCTTTCACACCCCCGTTTCCTGGGTCACTATTCTGTGTGAACAGCATCGACACGGAATGAAGGATCAAAGTCAGCTAGTGGATTCGCCGGCTTTGGCAATAGTATCAGACGCGGGACAGTGGCTGTGGAAACGGGAATAGCGAGAAGTTGGAACAGGGCACTCACTTCTCCATTCCTGTTGTGTTTAAAGCAATTGTCGCTTCAAGAAAGGTATTTTATATGTCACATAAATCACACTTTATGTGTCACTTTGTGTGTCTTTGTGTGATAGTGCCTGATTGTAGACAAGGCAAAGTTCTGCACCGGTTTTGCAGCATGTCTGTGTAAAAGAGTCTAGAGACAAAAAAAAGGAAGAGCAACACTTATGCATAAAGAACACTTCTCTTTCATTTCTTCTTTAACTTCTCTAACCCTGTTGTGTTGAAAACAATTGTCGCTGCCAGACTCGTATTTTATACGTCATACCTCACGTTGTCACACAGTGTAATGATTGCGGCATTGCTGTGTGAAGGCACACAGACATGAGTGTATGCTGCTTCCCGGCGTTCCACATGAGAACGAGTCTGATGCGGCAATTTTGCGGCGTCACTTTGTGAAGCAGTCTTGTTCTGTAACACCTGTGTGTGATGCCGGGACAGTGGTACATTCACTTCTCTTGCATTGTTGTGTTGAAAGTAGGGCTGTCAATCGATTTAAGTATTTAATTGCGTTTAATCACATTTTGTCCATAGTTAACTCATAATTAATCGCAACTAGAAAGAGGTTTTTCTCTATAGTAAGTAGGGATGTGAATCTTTTTGTGTTAAACGATTTGATACACGTCTAGATAAATGGGTTAAGATAAGATTCAAAAACGATATACAGTCAAACCTGTCTTAGCGGCCGCCTGTATAGAACGGCCACCTGCCTATAGCAGCCACTGAAAAATCCCCCCGCAAAAAATATACGTGTTATAGACCCTGTGTATAGCAGTCACCTGTCTAACGCGGCCAGCGGTCACCCATTTTGTACCCCCTGGTCAATATCTGACCGCATATAGCGGCCAAAATGTCGACTCAAGCAGAAGCTTCATGCACAAAAAAGTTTCGTTTTTTAAGCAATGAAGCCGTCGTGTGTAGACTTTAATTACTGAGTCGTAGCTCAGTCACAATCATTCACAAGATCCACACAAACTGTCAGTTGTTCTTTGGAGCTTGTTGCAGACAGTGACACCGTTTATTTCCTGGTGTGAGACTGGTCAATACCGTGATGCCGCTTGTTGTGGGGAAGGAGAGACTCACGTCGCCGATGCACTTTAATGGCTTTATTAACAGCGATTTATTAACCTAGTAGTTCTTTACAACTTTTATCAGCAGTCCCACAGTGCCCTCTACTGGTCAACATGTAACAGTATAATTATATGTATCTGCAAACACAACAAGCTTCTAATCACAGACACGTTAATATGTGTGCGCACAAATTCAAAATGGCCGCCAACCTGTTTATAACGGCCACCTGCCTATAGCGGCCACTTTTGCCGTTTACCTTTAGTGGCCGCTATAGACAGGTTTGACTGTATTTTAAAAACACGATTTGATACGATTCAACGGTTACATCTGTTGATAAAGACAATCTTATATATTATAAAATAAAGAAGCCAGTACTATAAAAGTGGCATTTTTACAGTATTTTCAAATGTGTAAAAGAGCACATCATATCCCCAAGCATGCTGTACGGCATGGGTTCCACACGTTCAGGCGCAATGATACAAAAAAAAAAAATGTTATTTGTAAATAACCGTCAAATTTTAGGTAAATTGATATCAATTTTGAGGTAACACTTTTACAATAAGGTACACAAAATTACATTAGTTAATGAAGAACAAACCTACCTAACCCTAACCACTACTCATTCGTTAATCATTAGTTCTTCATTAGTTCCTCAGTAACTACTGTAAATTTATGTGCCTTAGTTCCTCAGCAACTACTCTAGTCATTAGTTCCTCATTCGTTCTTCAATAGTTCTTCAGTAACTACTGTAAATGTATGTGCCTTAGTTCCTCAGCAACTACTCTAGTCATTAGTTCCTCATTCGTTCATTAGTTCGTCAGTAACTACTGTAAATGTATGTGCCTTACTGTAGTTCCTCAGCAACTACTCTAGTCATTAGTTCCTCATTCGTTCTTCATTAGTTCGTCAGTAACTACTGAAAATGTATGTGCCTTAGTTCCTCAGCAACTACTCTAGTCATTAGTTCCTCATTCGTTCTTCAGTAACTACAGTAAATGTATGTGCCTTAGTTCCTCAGCAACTACTCTAGTCATTTGTTCCTCATTTGTTCTTCAGTATCTAGTCTAAATGTATGTGCCTTAGTCATTAGTTCATTAGTTCCTCAGTAACTACTGTAAATTTATGTGCCTTAGGTCCTCAGCAACTGTCAAACTTGTCTATAGTGGCCACTAGAGGGAGTCTGCAAAAGTGGCCGCTATAGACAGGTGGCCTCTATAGACAGGTTGGTGTCCAGTTTGAATGTTGACCAGTAGAGGGAAAAAAAAGAAAAAAAGGGGGGGGGGGGGATAATAATAATAATGTTGACCAGTAGAGGGCACTGCGGACTACAGATAAAAGTTGTACAGCACTACTAGCCTTGTTATTATCATGGTTCATGGTTCATGGTTTTAATCCTGAACATCCATGAGTCAAACAGTAGCACATCACACAATACAATTCACAATTTTGCATGTCCAAAAAGGAGTAGGAAGAAGCAAAGCTTATTTAATCCTACCCCTCATCAGTTTCACATCAGTTGCAATACATTTATTCACCTCTTGTTCTTCCAAGTGTACTTTGTAGGTCTACATGACAATGTAGTGCAATCATAGCCAAGGTTTTTACTTACTAAAAGGAAGCTAGAGGCTTAATAATAACTGATAGAATATATCCACCACCCACAGAACAAAGCTGTGCTAGTAATGTCTTACGCTTGTTTTTAATATTTTACTTTTTATACGGCAGAGTGTCATTACAGCTTTAGTTCATCAGGAAGTGACGGGAAGTGACGGTGGGCGTCCCGAGCAGGAGAGCTAGGCTCAGTGCTAGCTGTGAGTTTGGAGAGAGTTGGGAAGTGTGTTTATGTTGGCGTGGATGTAAAGTCCTGCAGTGTTCTCCGCTGTTAATAAAGCCATTAAAGTGCATCGGCGACGTGAGTCTCTCCTTCCCCACAACAAGCGGCATTACAGTATTGACCAGTGCACACCAGGAAATAAACGGTGTCATTTCTTACAGGCATTGGCTGGACAGCTATGTAGTGGGGCTTGTTTAACCTTTGCCTTGTGGGCAAGCAGGAAGGAGAGACGATGCTGAGAGATGTGTGTGTGTTCTGAGCTGCTGTCTGGTGGCCGCGTTCAATAAATAAAGTTGGCAGAAGCAACAGGAGAAGTTTCCTTCTTTGCTTCGGAGCTGAATAACACTGACAAGTTAACAGACTAGTAGCCAACGGAAAAGAAGACGGCTTTTTTGTGTCGAATACAGAAGATGAGGACTTTGATGGATTTGTGGATGAGGATTGATGAAAAATAACGTGAGTACATTCTAAAATACTTCAATTAAGTACAACCAAACTCAGTTTTGCTCCCGCTGCCGCATGCATGCTAGCGTATGTTTTTTTTTATTGTAGCGTCGCTGGGAGCACGTCCTGTTCCCAGCCTACTTTGCGGTAATGTTTTGGTGCAAATGCTCTTAAAGTTACATGTTTGACCAGGAAATAGCAAGCTCAAAAGAAGACGGCTTTTTATGTGGAACAACTGACAGTTTGTGTGGATCTTGTGAATGATTGTGACTGAGCTCGGACTCAGTAATTAAAGTCTACACACGACGGCTTCATTGATTGAAAAACTAAACTTTTCCGTGCATAAAGCTTCTACTTGAGTTGGTAATTTGGCCGCTATATGCAGTCAGATATTGACCAAGGGAGACAAAATGGGTGGCCGCTGGCCGCGTTGGACAGGTGACTGCTATACACAGGGTCTATAACATGTAAATTTGCTGCGGGGGATTTTTCAGTGGCTGCTATAGGCAGGTGGCCGTTGTATAAAGGTGGCCGCTAAGACAGGTTTGACTGTACTCTACTCATTAGTTCCTCATTTGTTCTTCATGAGGATTAGGATTGTACTTTATTAATCCCACAGCGGGGAAATTCACTTGTTACAGCAGCAAGCAAGATACGCAAGTAAAGAGTGCAAAATAAGGTAAGATTAGTTCTTCAGTAACTAGTCTAAATGTATGTGCCTTAGTCATTAGTTCTTCATTAGTTCCTCAGTACCTATGACTGTTTTTTTGTGTACTTTATTGTAAAGTGTGACCAATTTTGGAAATATGGACTATTATTTTATTTTTAAAAAATGACAGTTTGAAATCCCACAGTTTTTGCATGTTTGATGAGAGCTGAGATTTGTCCCACTTTGTTCGACCGTACCATCCAACTTTCTCCCACGCTGCACAGATGGACTACTGTACTATATTTTCCCGCTTTTTCTTTCACCTCATATTTGGTCCCAAATGCTGGGAACGTATAAAGGTAAGATTTGATGACCTTATTGAGTGCTATGTGCACATTTGTTTGGTACACCTCTCTGAAAAAAAAACTCCTAGCTCATACTTGTGGATGGCAGCTCTGTATTCATTTCATGTAGTGATTTTAATTTGATGTTGTTCCCGTCATAGTTTTACACAATACATGAGATGAGTAATAAGATCATTTAGATAATAATGTATGTATACTATGCTGATGTGTTAAATCTTTCTCTGTGACTAGCTAGTGCATTGCTAATGTCAGCGCTACTAATGCCGTTTAGATCCATTCTCGTCTTCAGCCACGGTCATGTTGACACAAGCCCCCAAATAGCTGTCCTCATCTATGCCTGCCGGTAACTAGCAGCTCGTAACCCAAATTTTAGCTCGCAGTCGTATGCCAAAGTGCTGCTGTATAAATGACAATAAAAACACCAGCACTGGCATCTCTCTGGCAGTCAAAGTACTCAGTGACTACCCAACTTATAGCGACAGTAGCTACAAATAACTTCAGTCTTGTCGCGAGAGACATCTGTCAGGGCTTTGAAGCTAAACTTACCATTCAAAATACCCTTTTCTTTGTCCATTTCTGCTCAATATTTGTTCCCCTTGTGGCTCCGCATCCACCGCTGCGTTTCCTCAAAGTACGGTGTGGGCACGTTAATTGCGTGTCAAAAATAAAAAATTGCGCCGTTAAAGGAAATTTCTGTTTTGACAGCCTTAGTTGAAAGAAATTGTCCCTGCCTGACGAGTTACAGCAGGCATGCAGTTAATTATCTGGTGGCGTCGATGTGTTAAGGAATATCCTGCTTCGCTGGGTTCTGTCTAAAAGGCAGAGGTAGCTAAATTCTGAATCTCCTGTTCGGGCTCTGATGTGGCTATTTGGCAGCGAACCCCTACTAAGACGACCTTGGTGTTGTTGTTGGTTCCAGGTCGGTTGTGGTGGAAGGCCGTCATCAGAGCCTCGCTGTTGACTGTGTTGCGGAGAACCTGCTCCTCTATCTCCTCTTCATCCGAGCACCCGGTGTCATAGTAGAAGGTGTAGTAGGGAGATGGGCAGCTCTGCAGCAGATAACAAAACCAATAAGCAATCTAACAATCGTGGTCTGCCAGGTCCAGGATCACTTGATGGCACGTACCGAGGTTCTTCGGCTGTGTGTGCTCCTGCGAAAGGCCGACTGCTTCAGCTGCAGAGATCTGAGTCGACAGTTGAGGCTCTCCACCAGGTCATCTCTCTCCTGCAGCTCGATAAACTGGAAGGCTTTCTTGGAGCGAACGCTCACGATGACAGGATTGGGGAGGACCCCGGTGCTCTCTGCCTTTTCCACAGACAACACCTGAGAAGAGAGATCTTCCGTGAATCAGCAGTCTCAGTCTGTGGTGACAGATCATTTGAATCACCTCCGAGAGCGGAACGAGCAGGAGGCACTGCCCCTCCTCGCGGCTGCAGAAGCACAGGTAGCTGTCGGTGGTGTACAGGGTGCCCGCTGTGTGGCAACGGGCGTGGGGCGTCCACACTGCGCACGACGACACCTCGTGGAGCCTTTCGCCGCGAGGGAGGCGGAACAGGGCCAGCACGTATTCCCTCAGGGCCTGCTCCTCCAGGATCCTGCAGAGAGGATGGCAGTGGGCATGTGACCACTCTGGGGAAGACTGCAAGTGAGCAGTCAAAACTGTCGGGTACGAAAAAAACTAGCTAACTCTGGTCTGTAAAAAGAACTGTTTAGGATGTACACCTTGTATGAAAGTTAGACCAAATGAACCTCACTGGAATATGTTAGGAGATGCTCTATATACTGTAAATATTGATAATTAGATGATGTTGCAATTGAGACCATGAACTCATCCGGGAAATACATATTCCAAGGAAATTAAGAAGTTAGTTGCACCTGCTGGTCACTCCAAACACGACAGGTGTACAATCTTGTTAGCCCTAATAGCATATAAAATAAACAGCTACTACTACAAAGTGTTATTAAAGGATCAGCTCGTTACTGACCGCTTGCTAATGCGAGCCGGCTGCTGCAGGACTCGGTCTAGCTCCAGACCTTCGCTGTCCAGCAGCCGTCTGAGCGCGATGTCCGCCAGCTGGCCCACCACTCCGTAAGCCTCGTCCAAGTTCAGGAACATGGAAAAGTCCCTCTGCCTCCGTCGCGTGCTCACCCGGATCGCCTCCGTCATGAGGCCGCCTGAGACCCGCTCCAGACGCGTTACCTCCGCCCAGGGAATGACAAACTTGACTGTGACAGAGGTGAGAAGCAGCAGCAGAATCAGTACCGTTCAGTTCTTTGGTACTGTTATTCGACCGGGCATTATCTGGGATTATTTTTTATCATACGCACAAGTAGATGAAAGCACAATTAGAAGGCAACTGCACTACCTCATGGCAAAGTTGGTGACTTTAAATTTCATCTATGCTTTGATTAGTTATCAAAAAAACAAATGTGACACACAAAAGTACTATTCAGACTACAAATTCACTGTATCACGATGAGATAATAACTGAGCTAATAATAAAGAGCAGCAGTAGGGTACCTACAGAGGATGGCGTTAGGACCCCTTGACACTTGCATAATTTTTTTCCCCGTATTGGTACACAATTTTGAGTAAATTTGTCGTAAGCTGGTGTGAAGTATGTGCGAGGCTGCGTGCCAATGCGCCTGGAAAATTTTGAAACCTTCAAAATTTCTGGCACCCATAATCTAGCGTGAGCTAGTCGTGGACCTTGTGCAACCTATTTGCAAACAATGCTGGTGGTGCATGTCCAAGCATGACGTAGGCAGCAAACAGTAGGCGTAAATAAGTTGTGCGTCCGCGTGGCATTTCATGCCATCGTGCACCATTTTCAGTCGCAAATTGTGTGCCAAGTGCGTCAGTTATCCGTTAACAGAATGCAAACAGCGCGCAAACTAGCCTTCACAGGCGTACCATCTATATGACGCGCATTGCTACACCAAATTGTGGGACAATGCAAACAAACTTCGTGCAAGTGTCAATGTGGTAGGGGGCAGCATTAAATAAGCCGTGCTTCTTCCTACTCCTTTTTAGACATGCAAAACTGTGAATTGTAATATGTGATTTATTCCAATGTAACACATATGCATGTTCAAAACAAATTAAATTACTCCCATTACCAAGGTGGCGTTAGACACAGTGCAGCGTATTGATTGGTGGACAGAGAATGGCCACTTCCTGAAGGAAAAAGGACGTCCTCCATTGGCCATGGCCATGTGGTTGATGATGTGTGGCCTTCCACTCCATACCATCAGTGAATAGCTTTCCCATACTGTAGGAACTAGTGGTAGTGGTAGTAGTAGTAGTAGTAGTACTAGTATGTGTACAGACCCTCCTTCCCCAGCAGGAATGAGTAGAAGGCCATGTGGTTGATGCTGAGGTAGAGGAAGCCCTGTCGGGGCACTCGGCCCTTCCAGCAGCAGCATGAGTAGAAGGTCACAAGCTTCTCAGATGACGGGAGGCCAAAGTGAAGCTCGAATTTGAGCAGTGCCTCCCGGAACTTCTCCGGGTCGTCCTCCTGGGCTGCCTGGCGACCCCGGAACTCCTCAGCGATCAGACCCTGCAGCGGGAGGGAACAAGCCCTTGTGAGTGTGTCATTTAAAAGAGAATCGATGCTTTACTTTGAGTCCACTTGCTATTGTTCTCATCCCACCTTGACTTTTCCTTTGACGAAGCTGGCCACGTCCTCCTTGTTCTCAAACACAGAGAGCGAGTGAAGCAGGTGGTGGGCCAGCCAGTCCCAGTGCTTGTTCACTTCCTCTATGGCGGCTCCTGAACGGACACAGAGACAAAAGACAGCAGGGGAACTTCACACTGCTTCTGATAAATGCTGTACATTGAAAGCAAAAAAGGCACTTTGTATTGTTATCCCTCAATCAATCACGCTTCCTCTCACCGCTTGCTATGATCCAGCTTATTGCGGAGCCAGGAACCTGGAGGAGGATCCGGAAGGGCGTGACCCTGGCGTTGGAGTCCAGCACTGTGTCAAGCGCCCCCACCAGGAGGCCTGCAGAGAAGAAGGACAACACCTTGATCAAGAACTTAGCAAGCAGGTGCGGACATACAGTAAATATTGGAAACACTCCAATTAAATGTCTCCAACAGTTGCCGGGTGCGTGGTCTACACGGCACATAACCATCGGGGTGTCTAAATAGCGTCTTGTCAACTAAACATTGGCATTACCTGCTGGGGCTGTAGGCAACATCATGATGGCAGTCGGTGCACTTAAAGTATCATGAGTGGTCAGCACCCTTCAGCTTTATCTAGCTCTGTGTGCGCTTTAAAATGTGGGCTGTTAGTGTGACAGTCATGCATTTGACCATACTGTTTATAATCAACTAATCAGCGCTGTTAATGCTGACTGAGCTTTTTACGCCATGCCACCATTAAAACATTGTTTCTGTTGCTGCCATGTGGGCAAAGAGAGCTACGTGTTTCCTTCCCACTTTCTCATGCACTCCAAATCATTAATAAAGTTGAAAAAAGTAATAGTTACGTGTGTGCAGCAAAAGAATACATACACGCAGTCATACGTAGGCGGCGTAATACGTAGTCATGCGTCTGCACGCTGATGAAGGAAGTCACTTTACTTCTTTTTAGTTACCTTTTACCCCCTCATGATATCTCCCGAGTGTGAGGCAGACTCTTCTGATGGATGTGTGTCAAACAAAGGAAATTGAAAGCGAAAAGTGAAGTGAAATTAGACATCGTAAAATGCTCAGAAAGTAGAGAAAATCAACATTGGCTGCAAGACCCGGTCCAAACCTCGAGACCAACATGAAGGATAAAGATGCATCTTTCAACATATGAAAGAATATGCTCCTATGAAATGGTCAGTGATAACAAAGCAGTGTAGTGGTCTCCTACTCCCAAAAAGCTCTCTCCCTCCTTTGCAACACCCCTTCCAGCATGAAGCACAACCACATGGATAAAAGCAAGGAGTTGTTCTATTTTCTTGATACCATTTCATTTCATTCTTGTATTTCATCTTTTTTTCACCGTATTTTATTTGTCCTACTTGTGTTCCATGTACAGTGCAGCTGACTCGTGTGTTCATTTCCGTACAAGATCCGACTTACACTGAAACTCAATTTACATGGCAGTTAGTACGAATGGAACTCATTCATAGACTGAGGACCGCCTCTATACAGTAGATGCCTGCTGTTCGCGGGGGTTACGTTACGAGACCCCCAAAGAACATGCGAAAAACCTCAAGTAATGAAAAATGCTATTTTTTGACAGAGTTATTAAATTTGGAAAATGTATGTAACTCACCACTAACGAATGATAAAAGATAATCAATAGAACAGATGGACCAGGAGTCATGGTCTAGCTAGCTAGCTAGATAGCGCTACAACATACATTTTTGTAAACTTCCCTTGCCATCCATCTCTAAATGTTCTAAACTCTGAACACAGGATGGTCCAAAAGAGTGCGGTTATTCCTTTGGAAGAAGTCCTTTGTCAGGCGGGCATTGTGAACTACAGCGCTGTCCTGTTGAAGAAGCCAGTCATTACCACACAGACAAGGGCCTTCAGTCATGAGGGATGCCCCTGCAACATCTCCACATAGCCATCTACCGTTTGACACCCCTGCACGAACTGAAGCTCTATTGTTCCAGTGAAGGAAAAAGCACCCCAGATCATGACGGCGCCCCCTCAATTGTGCCGTGCGGACAACATCTCGGGTGGGATCTCCTGGTCATGACAGTACCGTTGGAAGCCGTTAGGACCATCAAGGTTACATTTTTTTTAATAAAAATTCCTTCCACCTTTTAATTCCCCATGTTTGGTGCTCTTGTGCAAATTTCAAATGGGCAATTATGTGATGCTGAAGAAGACGAGGCCTTTAAAGACCTTTTTTCTTTTTAAACCCCTTCCCTCGCAGATGGCGTCTGATGGGTTGGATTGGACTGCACTCGGCACCAGTTCATTTGGGTGGAGGATCGTCCCGTGTCTTGACGGACAACCAATGGGATCCTCCGGCTCAGGTCCAGGGGATTTTTTGGGGGTCTACCACTTGACATTTTTGTTCCATGACCCTCAGGATCTTTGAAGAAGTCTTACTGCATCCAGCCTCAGCAGCAATGGCACGCTGCGGGAGGCCTGGCTTCTTCAGCTCAACAATCCCACCACGTTCAGACAAAGCTTCTTTTTTTTACCTTTGCCATCAAGAGATCATGACAGTATAAGGAACTGACAGACTTTAGATCAGCTGATGAACAGCCTACTTCACTTTAATGCTTGTTTGCAATAAATTGCTTACTCGATTTTTTTCTACTTAGAACCTCCTTAAGATCCAACAGTGCAAGATGTAAATTCGTGAAACTATTTCAACTTGTCTTAAAATGTTGATGAGGAGTGTATTTAGTTGTATATGACTATCCACTTAAGAGTACACAAAAACGTCATGGCGTGGTCTTGGCTGTTGACGTTTTATTGTCTCTCTTCAGTGAAAATGTTGTCAAGCAGGTTTTTCTTCTCACATCTTGATAACTATGTTATTTTGTTATTTATTTCGGTTGGGGAGTGTCAGGTTCAGCTTCCAGATCTCTCAGCTCAGAATGAGACACATTTTAGCATCCAAGTCCACCAGCTTGAAGCCGTGAAGCCGCAGCCTAGCAACAAGGCCTCCTAGCTGGAGAACATTCCAGAGAGTCCAGAAGGTTGCCGAAACTTTCAAGTCTTTGTATGAACCTTTTTTTTATTCAGTGCTTGTGACAAACTCCCTGTTCTGCAGGATTTGAAGGAGTTGACGTCAAACCAAACATTGTCAGGGCTCGGCCCTTCACCTCTATTGCTATGTGGACAGCAGCAAGACAAAGTGAAGGCGAGCAGGAAGTTTCTACTATTCTGTTTTATGAGCGCTCAGATAGAAAATAGGAAGTGAGACGCTGGTGAATGAACACAGCTGTGAGAAGATCAATAAACGCGACCTTTAAACTGTACAGTGAAATGCCGGCGTTCCCTTATTACTGCACAAAGCCAAACACATCCACTCTGTGAGTGGACTTCATTTGGGGACAAAACTGGTCAAGGAGTCTGTGAAATCTCGTGACGCATTATGACATTACTGCTTGCAGAACAACAAAACTTTTGTTAAGGCTGGGGGGGGGGAAAAAAGAAGCACATTGCCGCCTCAGGACTTCTACACAACCTCAACTTAGCAGTGAAATCGACCCTAAACTGATAAGGAGCTTTTTGGCTGTGCAAAAAAAATAAATAAAAATACCAAGGAATCTCTAAAGTCAAAATAAATAAACATTGACTCTTGTTGTTACTGTTAACAGTGCTTAACTTCTTTTTACACTTGTGCAACAGTCAAGAACGCTAAAATGTGACCTTAAACATTGCCTGTACACTTAGTATGACAGATACAGTTTGACCCTATAACACATTAATTCTATCTACATCATTATCAACCGTGGTGAACTTCTTTTTACACTTGTGTGACAGTTCAGAGCGAGGAAAATGTGATTTAAAACATTGCCCGTACATGTAATAATGTTCTATGATAACAGTTTGACGCTGGAACAGATTAATTTCATTTACAGTATTTTCTGTGGAGAAAAACTTTCACAAGAAGAAAGGTGCAAAGCATCAAATATCAAAAGGTTCAAAGGATCAAAGGTGAACAAATGGTATCAAAACAGAGCAGCGAGTGTCACCGTGGCAACACCAAAACTAGCTTGCACCTGCAGCGCTTCTGGAAAGTTCCCCAAACTTCTTAATGAACCTCTTTAGTGCGGGAGTGTCCAAACATTTTACAGCAAGGGCCCCCCATACTGAAAAATCAAAGGACTCAGAGGTCCTTTTGATGTTTGTGTATACATAAGTTTGTAAAATGGTTAAAACAAAGCTTTGCATAATTTCTAGTTACTAGTGTCAATATTTCAGCCATTTCTCTTTACATTGTGCCTTTTTGCTCCATTTTTGACATTTTTGGATTAAGAAGGTTTGAGCCACTCCGTTATTTCACAGCATTTTGACCGACAGGTTTCATATGGAAGGAATCACATACTGTGTCTTTAGTAGTCAACACTGTGATTGCTCAGTTATATTATTATTTAGAGATGATTGTTCCGTGTTATTGGTGACATGTGAGCTGATGGTAAACCAAGAAAGTGTCATATATCTCAACAGTTTTACAACGAATTGTAAATTGTTGGCTTAAAATGAAAATAAATCCCCAGTGAGGCAATAATTAACAAAGTCAAGTGAAGTGTGACTAATGTTTCACTCACTTTCAATCAAGTTTAAATGTAGATATTTGGATCAAGTGTTATAATTAAGTTATTTTCTCTTGTTTTTCGAAATGAAAAGTCAAGCTCCATGAGAGCATACCTGTGTTTGTTTTTATTCAACACTTCAGGTGTGTGCCCACCGAGGGTACTTACCGCTGATCCTCCCGGTGGGCTCCCCGCGGCCTCTCCTCCTCTGCAGCAGGAAGAAGTCGTTGCTCCTCTCGGTAATCCACAGCTTCAGCGCGTTTTTCAGCAGCACTTCCTCTGGGTTCAGCCACATTTCTCTGCAGGGAGGGGGCCGCCGTGGCCGGGGCTGCCTGGGAAGTCCACCCGCCCAACCCAGTCGGTCCCCCCGGTCTGACTCTTCCGTGCTAAAGTGGCGAATGGACGGGTAATTCCATAGTTTGCATGTGGGTTTCGAACCTTAACGTCTGCTCTCTCAGGCCAGACAGCTGGACACACCGACCGAAGATTGTCTACTATTCACTCGGCAAGATGTTTCACTCTGTCATGCGATACATTTCCCGAGGCATTTGAACATACAGTAGTGTCAATGATATAATGAAACTTTTGACTACAATTAGTTTATTCATTCCCACCTTTATCTGACACGTTTCCCCTCAATGTCTATTTATTTCAATTTATTTTCCTCAAGCGTGCATTACATAATCATCACAGGGAAAGCTAATAATATTAAGTATTCAATACTAAGCTATTGATTGACTCAGGGTAGCGTCATTTTATTAAGAAAACCTCAAAAATCCTAGTCCTAGTTTTAAAATAGTTTCCACGACATTATTAACCACAGTGCGGGATATGATTACAGATTATAATGTCTTTTGTGAAAAAAAGATTCGGGTGAGCGGTCTTGCTTTAACTTTCTCTTCTTCCGCATTCTGTCCGCTCTCACTTCCGCAAAGAGCCACTAGCCATCCTCTGATTGGTTGTTCAGGTGACATCACGTGTTCAGGTGCTCGCTGTGATTATTAACGACACAAAAGTTGACGATAGTGATAGTGCAGTACAGAGTTAACACGTTTCCACTATTTATATACAAAACTAGTGTTTTTTGTGTTATATTTTTTGTAGTAAAGTTTTTACCTTTTCTAGCAAAGCCCAACTTCAGTGTTGTTACAGTTGTTAAAGTGCGTAAATGACATATATAGGATAGTGCGTGTGCGTGCGTGCGAGTGTGGGGGTGTGGGGGACACCTGTTGACTGCAGCTCTCAGTGGCCACAAATGGAATCCTGTGCTGCCATTCCTTATATGGATATTTTTGAGCTTCAAGCGGAAGTCTGTGTCACTTTTATTGTTGTCCCCTGTTAATTTCCATTGTGTCTTTAAAGCACTGTGGCGCATGTTGGACATAATTCACCCATCGGAACTTTATGTGAGTTGCAGTTTCACCTGGGCCCTTATGGTTGAGGGACCCTTGTTTTCCAGTCGAGAGACATGTGCATTTTGCTCTGTCAGGTTGTAAGCTCGAGAAGAGCAGGGAAATAAATGTTCCCCGTTGCTGTTCCAAAAACTCCGCCTGCGACTCATTCTTCCTGGCACCACAGCACTTTATTTTACGTTTATGTTAAGTGAAGTGTATCGTTTTATATATTAAAGGAAAGATTCACATGACTTTAAAATACAACCTAGCGAGAACGTTGTGTGAATAGGACATATCTGAGGCGTTCTTTGTTTCTAGTCGGACTTTTTGTATATGGGCTCTTTTTGCTTCCTGTGTCGTTGAGCGGAGTGGTGTGATTCTCTGTGGATACTTCTCTGTGACAAAATGCAGGTTAGAAAAGACTAAATTTACTTTGTTAGTCACTTGAAATTAATCATGCCCAAAGAGCTGTTGAGGTTTTCTTTCTTAGCTTAGCGTGTAGCATCAGCAGTGTTAGCTATAAACGTTTTCCTCTCACACAAGTCGAAGACGGGAAAACAAAATAATCAAAATGAAACATTTGACAGCTGACTGTCGTGTTAAAAGTTGTGTTTCTCCTCCAGGATCCCAACGAGGACACGGAGTGGAACGACATCCTGAGGAAGAAAGGGATTCTTCCACCAAAAGAGGTTCCTAAAGAAGATGAAGAGGAGGAACAGTTGGCTCTCCAGCAGACGTCTGTCGGTACGACTTTAATTCATTCATCAGCGCCCAGATGACAAAAAACTATAAATTCACACAGAGAATAAGTTCACTGAGGCAATGCCTTAGAGCTGTATTATTTCTAGTGGCCGGCAGGGGGCGATATACTTACTAGCAGCTTGTTCAAGCCTTAAAAAAAAACAACTTCAATTTTGTTTATAAATTTTGCTGTTTTTATTGAACTTTGCGCTGAGGAAGATGCTTTTAATACTTTTTACCTTTTCAACTTATTTTCCCTACAATTTTTGTAATATTGTGAGCTTTTTAGAGTATTTTCCCAAAACATGGGCCTTGTTGGAGGGCTGCACTCTCCTCATTGTTGTACTAGTGATCTCTGTCAATGTTATGTGCACCGTAGTTTAGTCCAGTGGATCTTCAAGACAGCAAGAATATTCTTCAAAAGTACAAATACCTGGGCATAGATGACCACCATGTATCCCACCAGACATCCTCCATTTGTTTTGCCATCTTCTTCTGCTTATCCGAGGTCGGGTGGCGGGGGCAGCAGCCTAAGCAGGGATGCCCAGACTTCCTTCTCCCCAGCTACTTCATCCAGCTCCTCCCGGTGGATCCCGAGGCATTCCCAGGCCAGTTGAGAAACATAGTCCCTCCAACGTGTCCTGTGTCTTCCCCGAGGCCTCCTACCGGTCGGTTGTGCCCTGAACACCTCCCTAGGGAGGCGTCTGGGAGGCACCCTGACCAGATGACCGAGCCACCTCATCTGGCTCATCTCAATGTAGAGGAGCAGCTGTTCTACTCCGAATTCCTCCCAGATGACAGTGCTTCTCACCTTATCTTAAAGGGAGATCCCCTGTGAACAAGACACCAAGGTACTTGAACTCCCCCGCCTGGGGCAGGATCTGTTGTTTGAGCAGTTGAGAATACCCGCCCTATTTTAAGTCCTTAGAGGAAGTACTGGAGAGTGCTCCCTGGAGGGATTCCCTTGTTCTGCTGGGGGACTTCAATGCTCATGCTGGCAGCGACAGTGAGGCCTGGAGTCGGATAAGTTGGACTCCGCCAGGGCTGCCCTTTGTCACAACATATCTCCATCCGTCCATAGAAATTCCAATATTGTTCTGTGTCGGCGTCTCAAGCACTGTTACTAGCACGCAAAATATGAACGTGATGTGTTTTAAGGATTTTATTTAACCTTTGAACGATTTTGATGAATCCAAGATTCAAGACAACAGGCTACAGAGGGCAACGAGACTGTGGAGTGTTTTATGACCCCCGTGATTTATGTGAACAGTGAAAACGTACGAGAACATGACGCTAGAAGAGCTGGAGGAGAACGAGGATGAGTTTGAAGAAGATGACGAGGCCGCCATTGAGATGTACAGGTGAGCGCAGAGGTCATTGTCACTCCGGCCTGCTTATTTCTCACCAAAAATGTAAGATATATTCATATATAGTGTGTGTGTGTGTGTGTGTGTGTGTGTGTGTGTGTGTGTGTGTGTATGTGTGCGTGCAGACAGAAGCGTCTGGCCGAGTGGAAGGCCAATCAGGTGAAGAACGTCTTCGGAGAGGTGACGGAGATCTCAGGTCAGGATTACGTCAACGAGGTCAACAAGGCCGGCGAGGGCATCTGGGTGGTGCTGCATCTCTACAAGCAGGGGTAGGAAGGACACTCCTCCAAAAACCAGTCAACACTTTGCCATCTTGTCTCCATCGATGCTGTCATCTCTCATTAGCATCCCACTGTGCGCCCTCATCAACCAGCACCTCAGCGCGCTGGCCCGCAAGTTCCCTCAGGCCAAGTTCCTCAAGTCCATCTCCACCACCTGCATCGCCAACTACCCTGACCGCAACCTGCCCACCATCTTCGTCTACTTCGAGGGCGAGATAAAGGCGCAGTTCATCGGGCCGCTCGTCTTCGGCGGCATGAACCTCACATTGGAAGGTGAGCGCGAGGCAGTTTGGAGGTATTTTTCAAAAAGTATATTTAAAATATTACTTTAGAGTATATTTTAAACATATTTTGTAAAATGTTTTCCTTCAAGAAACTAACTAATTTATTTAATTAATTACATTACATTTTCCCGTGTAATTAACACATGTGCGGGCCGCACGGTGGTCTAGTGGTTAACATCTTGGCCACACAGTCACAGTCTGGAGATCGGGAAAACCTGGGTCGATTCTCCCTTGGGCATTTCTGTGTAGAGTTTGCATGTTCTCTGCGTGCGTGGGTTTTTTCCGGGTAGTCCGGTTTCCTCCCACATCCAAAAACATGCATGTTAGCTTCATTGGAGACTCTAAATTGTCCACGTGCATGGCTCAGATCAAGGGTACCCAAGTGTTACATTTTGGGTAAAATTTCAAACTCGTGAATAGACCTTGGTAATGTTAACAACACAAACTTGAAACATTTTGAAACACACACCCAACATACCACAGCTCGAGACATCTTCCATTTCCCATATCAACCCTCCGAAGTTCACTCTTTCTTAAATGTAAAGTACATAACTCGGTGTACACTTTATGCTGTTATCTCTGCATAGATTTGACTTTTGTTAGAAAAGTAACTTATATTTGAGAGAGTATCATAAAGTAAATAAAAACAAGTGACAAATCAATATCTTGAGTTAAAGCTCTGAAAATATGGCAAAAATCAAATGCGGACACCGAGTTATGTACATTACATCTTCCATAGTGGCACACAAACATTCTTGCCATTCTGTAATCTGTGAACACATTACCCCACTCCTGTTTTATGTTACAGAGAACAATACAACACAAATGCAGAAAGTAGTTTTTTCAACTTCAACAACCCAACTTCTATATATTTGCATGAAATGCCACTCATCACAAACTGTAATGTACATAACTCGGTGTCCACTTTATGCCTTACATCACTCTAGAGATTCATCTTTTGTAGGTAAATTGTATAGCAAAATTAAGGTAAATGTAACAAATATGCAACCACAAACTTATATATAGTGCAAATACTATAAACATATTGTGAAAAAACAAATGCAGACACCGGATTATGTACATTACATGGAAAGATTTACCATTCTCAACCACCATACTTTTCTCCACACATCTTTTCTCTGGGACTTTGGTAACTTTGAACAGATAACACTTACAATTTTCATGCATATTTCTACAGGTTTGAAAAAATATAAAGCAAAGAAAATAAACTTAAACCTATATATCCACATCTAACCCTGCTGTTATTGTAATTAGTCATTTGTGTTTACGCCGACCTAAGAGATCTCAAAACAACGGCTGTCAAAACGAGTTACACTGCTCGATAAACACAAAATTTGTAACTCACCCGACAAAAAAAATCATTTCAAAGTGCATAAAGATCTCCAATATATATAAAAATAAAAAAAATCTTACCTTAGACTTGACAATGGTTGTTAAACCGCTGATTGCTCGTCGAATTCAATGATACTGCTTCTCCGAGGTCATGACTGAACGTACATAACGCTGACACAAAATGGCGGACACGACAACACATTCCCCTGCTGAATGCGTATTTGGCGACTAACCGGCGGAAGGATACAAGTTTTGTTTTGCCCAAGAAGGCACTTTTTATTTTCTAATTCAATATTTACTAGCAATACGCAATTTACGCTGTGAGCTCGAAGTGTACGTACATTACTGGCTGGACACGAAATTTGGTTGTGTTAGACGTTTGTTCAAATGATCTTATTTTACTCTTTTATACACAAAAAATCATTTTAGTTGCAGAGTTGAGTAATTATTCCATGAATATATACCATTGTAATCATCTTGGGGTTTGTTTTTCCATGGAATTATGTTCTTCAAAATTTCCATCGGCAGGCGGACACGGAGGTTATGTACTTTTCACTAATGATTACACGACAGTTTTTTTTTTTTTTACACTGAGAATATTTGAATAAAACACATTAGAAACCAATTTCAGATGTCATTCTTTAATTCTAAGTAGAAATCATGACAAAATGATCAGAGAAAATATTTTTAATTTCACAACAAAAGTAGACATGCTTTACATGAAACATTTCAATATCCAAATATAGACACTTTTTTACAACATAGCCGTGCTAGCGCAAAATAAAAACATGAGCAGGCTTCATTTATGGTTTGGTAAGCTTCCTCCCTCTATAAACGTCAGAGTGATAGGGATAGTACACATTGTTAGAACAACAATTTCACATACTACTCAAGTGAAGTTGAAGACAGCAAAGGGTACCCTTCATCTGAGCCATGCACCCATAGGTATGAATGTGAGTGTGTTTGTCTATATGTGCACTGCCATTGGCTGGCGACAAGTCCAGGGTGTACCCCGCCTCTCGCCCTAAGTCAGCTGGGATAGGCTCCAGCATGCCCCCGCGACCCTAAAGAGAAGCGATATAGAAAATGGATGGATGGATAACGCATGCGCACCAGAGCAAGCCGCCACTCTGTTATGACGGCAGAGGAAGTTCTGCATGTGCTTCCCCACACAGTCACACGGAGGCTGACGCTGTTTTCTAACTTCATTCTGACCTGAACACATCAACAGCAGTACAATTCCACCACCACATACTGTATGACAGTTCCTCATTGTCATTACAAGACCGCAAGCATTCAGGGAAGCTCCGAACATCCCAAAAACGGCTTTATTATGTGTGTGTGTGTGTGTGTAAGTAAACAAACAGGACGATAGAGAAAAGCGTGAAGTGGATATTCTTACCACTCACTTTGAAACTCTTACTTTGGATGTACAATTTGCTACATTTAAATATGCTGGACACACTGAAAACATGTCAATGTACCTTTTAATTACGTGATGTCTTTGAACTCAACCGCTCATTGCCCATAATAACACGTTTAAAGTGCGATTCAAATGTTGTGCTACTACTTGTATTAAAGAGACTAGTGTTAGACAGATAGATTTTTAGGCTGGTGTGGTATCTTTTGGCTTGGCTGACATATTCAGTTTATTCGGAGCTGTTAATACATACAAATATATATCATCCTGTCCTGTCTTTTAACTTTCTGTTCATTAAATACAGTAAAAATGGGCATATTTCAGACAGTTGCTAATGATGATTAATCATGATTAATTCATTTAAAAACTGTAAATTGACTGCCTTAACTTTTTTCAATTTTTTTTTCATATTTTTTCAAATATTATTTTCAAGTATTCCATCCATCCATCCATTTTCTATACCGCTTCATCCTCACTAGGGTCGCGGGGGCATGCTGGAGCCTATCCCAGCCGACTTCGGGCGACAGGCGGGGTACACCCTGGACCGGTCGCCAGCCAATCGCAGGGCACATACAGACAAACAACCATTCACACTCACATTCATACCTATGGACAATTTAGAGTCGCCAATTAACCTCACCTGCATGTTTTTTTTTGGGAATGTGGGAGGAAGCCGGAGTGCCCGGAGAAAACCCACGCGCACACGGGGAGAACATGCAAACTCCACACAGAAATGCCCAGGGGAGAATCGAACCCAGGTCTTCCCGATCTCCAGGCTGTTCCTGTATTGGCCAAGGTGCTAACCACTAGACCACCGTGCGGCCATTTTCAAGTATTTTTAAAATAATTTTTCGCATAATGTTGATATATTAAGTATATTTTAAATATCTTTCAAATATATTTAAAATAGTTTGCAGGTATATTTTAAGTATTTTTCTTTATGATTTAAAGAAAAAAGAAAAGAATTGAAGAGAAGAATTGGGGGAAAAATCCAATCTGCACTCAATCTACTCCCTGTTCTTTCTGAAAACACGTTTGCTGGCTGTCCAGGGCATGCCGAAGCAACAAGCGTCGCTGTAAAGCCCTGTCACACCTTGACGATTTAGCCAGCTTGCGCCAACGTATGAAAAATTTGGCCAATACGCTGGCGTACGTCGAATAAGTAACGGGTAAGTTTTGTATAAGTTAAGAGCACGCTGAAGCACGCCAGCATACGTCGTAGTCGTAGTACCAAAGACGCTTGTTCAACCTATGATTAACGTGCTTTGAACCTATATGTAACTTATATCAAACGTACCTCTAAGGCACTTGACATATTTAGACGTATTTGACGCGTCCCGAACAACCCCAGAACTTAATTGAACGTGCTGCTAACGTTGACCTACCGTATGATGGCATGTTGGCAGCGTTTAGGGGAATTGGAGTACAAAAATGGGGTTCGCAGGAGGAACCCATCAGAACTCCTCAAGAATCCATGGTGAGCAGATGTGCATGTTGTTGTGTTGTTTATAGTCCATGTTTATACTGCTACATGTTGACCAGTCTCGGGCACTGTGACACTGGGAATGGAACTAACTTTTTTTTTTTTTTTTTGCTCTTTGGCAGAGAGAAACAATGCACGTTTTAATCAAGCATTATTGATCACGTCAACATAGTAAAGCGCATAGGAGTATTTACATTCAAAAAGAATGGAGAGATACAGCATGTTACTGTCCAAGTTAGCGTTTGCTGGAAAAAATAGAACTACAGTCAAACCTGTCTATAGCGGCCACTAAAGGGAAATGGAAAAAGTGGCCGCTACAGGCAGGTGGCCGTTATAGACAGGTTGGTGGCCATTTTGAATTTGTGCGCGCACATATTAACATGTCTGTGATTAGAAGCTTGTTGTGTTTGCAGATACATATAATTATACTGTTACATGTTGACCAGTAGAGGGCACTGTGGGACTGCGGATAAAAGTTGTAAAGAGCTACTAGGTTAATAAACCGCTGTTAATAAAGCCATTAAAGTGCATCGGCGACGTGAGTCTCTCCTTCCCCACAACAAGCGGCATTACAGTATTGACCAGTGCACATTGTCTCACACCAGGAAATAAATGGTGTCACTGTCTGCAACAATCTCCAAAGAAGTAAGTGGCCGCTATAGGCAGGTGGCCGTTCTATAAAGGTGGCCGCTAAGACAGGTTTGACTGTACTGTATATACAAATGAGTATAGAAGACAGCCGTGAAAAACATGATCCATCATAATGACACCACACCCCAGCAATGAACAATGATAAACGTTTTCCTTCAAGTGTTATTGCACAGTGCAACACTTTAATAATACTCAAACAACTTTGGGGAATGGAACTAACAGGAGGGGAAGATGGGTTACAACCTGCATCATCTCCATCAGAGTGGGAGTGGGAGGGGGAGGCTGTGGGTGGTGATGGATCCCTCTGCCCTGATACTTCTTGGCAGCGGTCTTGGAAATTGTCTTCGGCATGATGGTGATGTTGACACTGCGATGTCTAGTGAGGTGAGTCATCAGATGGCAGCCACTGATCTAAAAAAAAGACTGGATCGAGCAACCTATTGTTTTCACGTGCCAAAATTTGAAGCCAGATTTTTTCGATCGCCGCCATCTTGGTGAGACCACCTTACGCGCCACAGCTTTGTGATTGTGCTGGTATACGAACGCAGAATTAGTGAAAAATCATCAAAAACATCAGGAGTGCCAGTGAAGGAAGCGAGGATGAGGAAACACAACTTAAAAAGCACTTCCCAAGAACCTTCCACTCGTAAGTACTTTTACTTGGCACCTTTTTTTGACCTGATATATGTGCCACTACTTGAACGGCTTTGCTTTGAAAAGTTCTCGAAATGTAACCAAAAGTTAAAGTATGAACTTTGATGGGTGTACGTTCCGTACGTAATTCCGTACGTAAACAATGTTTGCAGGCTGCCACACAGCCAATTTTTCGTCCGTCTCGAAGCTAAAATACATCTTACTAGCTTGATAAATGACACAAAAGCGTATAAATCTGAGTAGTTATAACCTTTAGCAGTTGATTTTGGTGGCTATACGATCAATCGAAGTTTTACCAGTGCGTTGCCATACTGTTGTCTCACAGCAAAGTGGTCTCACCAAGATGGCCGCCGCAAATTTCCATTGGCTTCAAAAATAAAACAATAGAAACTCGATCCAGTCTTTTTTTAGATCAGTGGTGGCAGCCTTTTTATAGGCTACAGCACGTGATCGTTGGCCATACGCTGCCGTGCGGTTTGTGTATGTTAGATTGGTGTTGTGCATCAGTTGTGAACGCCGGCAACACGCTACGCATTCGTTGGTATAAGTTGTCTATAAGTTATAGAAACGTTCTATATGTTACTAATACGTCATGTATACGTCAAACTCGTTATGAATATGCTATGTATACGACCACAATTGAAAAAACATCCACAGTTCAACATATGCCATCAAAATGATCATGTTGGGCATGCGCTGGTTAAATCGTCAAGGTGTGACAGGGCCCTAACCCCTAACTGTAAGACCATTTTAGCCAATCAGAAGCCTGAAGAAAGCCATTTAGTGGAAAAAGACCAATACTGAAGTGGACGTAGATGTCATTATTACATTCAAACTGAAAATTAACTAAACAAAAAAAGTCACTTCTTTTGATCTGATCTTAATCTAATTAAACTTTCCAAAAATGTGTTTATTTAATTTTTATTTTAGTGACCTGACATCGCTTTGTAATTTTGGCAGTCGCTATTTATTTATAGTTGCGTTTAAAATTGTAGAGCATTGACTAATTAATTTTAACTCTTCATTGATTCATAAGAGCCATTCTTCCAAATGGTCAGCAGGGGGCGTTGTTACCAGCCGTCCAGTCATTCATGCCTAATTATTTATTCAACATATAGAGCCAGCACCAAGTGTTTGGATCTTGTAAAACCAATTATCCCCTCCAACCCCAAATATGACGTGACCTCCGCTTCCAGTCCGTCATCCCACCCCACCCGTCACGTCACGTCACGTCCTGTCCTGTCCTGTCGCCACCAGAACTGGAATGGAGGTTATCAGAGACTGGAGCCGTGAAGACCGACCTGGAGGAGAACCCCAGGAAGCAAATTGAGGACAAGCTTATGTCATCCATCAGGTCCTCGCTCCCCACTTGCAAGGACAGTGACTCTGAGGACGAGGACTGATGGGGGAGCGCCGGACGAGCTTCGCCGCCACCTTCTGAAATCACACGCATTTCATACGTTCTTGTCGCCACGGGAGACCTCCTTATTGGACTGCCAAGCCTCCGCCCGGGAAACAAGTAAAAATACATTAAACTTCTTATTTGTATCATAGCTTCACCGACTGATCGTATTATTCCTATCTAACAAAGTAACCCACAAAACTGTTCAATTCATTCTAAAAGTCAGCCTCATCACGCTTGTACAGGCAGAATTTGTGATATCACTATTGATTTTGTGGCAGGAAGTGTGCGTTTGAATACCCTTTCAGTGTGACCGCTGTTGGTGGTGAGCCGTAAAAAAGCCAACAAAAGGGTGATTGTGCGAGTTTTTAATGTGTGTTGAAGGTCCAGCAGCGCCACACTAACAACACTTTGAGTCACGTTCACAAGCATCGAGTGCGGCGCAGATCTGCCCGGAACGTGACGTCAATTTTTAATGTCTCGGGAGACTAGCGGTAAGGCAGCTGACCTTTTGCTGCCGTTCACCCAGGACTTCTTTTTTTTTTTTTTGGTCGTTGAGTCACTCTGTGGTCCTGCTTAGATTGTCTGCAATGATAGAAAGTTTTGTTAGCAGTCTTCAGCAATATTACACAACAATCATCCAACATTCAATGTTTGTGATTTATGCAAGTTTATGGACAGCTTTTTGGGGGCTTTAAAATGTTTAAAATTTGTGTTACAACCAAAACAACAATGGCAGACATTGACTGTGACCAGCAGAGACAAACTAAATCCCAAAACAAGCCAAGTGGATTATAAAAAAGATGATTTGGGTTAAGAGGTGAGGACTAGTAGTGTTTCTTCACAAAGTAACTTTGCCCTCTGGTGGTCTGGCATGGAAATTACAGTTACTTCTTTTTGCGGCATTAAAAAAACACGCAAAGGAAAACATGTTGATGCTTTTACTATACTGTTCTCGTCTAAAGCCACCCTTCGAAAAGGGTCACGTACAGCCGAAAACAGTCACGAAGTCTGTGTAATATGCGTGGCAGGCCGCTAGTGGGCGATGTCACTTCGTGAAGGCCTCTCTTTTGGAGGGTCTGACATGAAAGCTAGTGCTGCTGGGGGCCCCTCCCCCGTCAAAAAACACAAGCAGCTCCGTTTGTTTAGCGATTGGAGAAAAGCTCATTTGTGTTGTGGTTTTGAACTCTTAACTGTTTTGCAAATGCGTTATGGCCAATTGTGCAAATTTGATGATTGTCACCCCCCTCACCCACCCACCACTGCCACATATAAATTGTAGGCCTGTGGGAACACTGGTACATATACTGCTGCATCATTTAAAGTGTGATGCACTGTCGTGTAATTAAGTCATACAGGAAGTAGTAAACCGTGACAATCCATTAATGTCGTGTGTGAAAACTTGCGTCAACAAACGGCTTAAATTTCAAAGGTGGCGTATTTATTAGTTTACCCTCACCAGCAGCACCAACGTCTTCTTCCTCCTTTGGGACAGTTTGGGTGAGAGTCGCAGCAGAGGGTGAACAGAGTTGGACTGGGAGTACGAAAAAAACCCAAAACAAAAACAGATCAAATTACTCATTAATTACCTTTGCAGATTGTTTTTGTGCACAGAACACAAGTTGCATCTTGGTTTGGATCATTGTCATATTTTGCAGCCAAAAATGGTGTCTCCATCTTTGACATTGACAAAGTTGTGCCATTTTTTTGGAGGGGGGGGGGGGTCACAGAGCCACACAAAATGACCGATCAGTAGATGGCGGTAATGAGCATCAAGTTACATTCATTTGTGAGGATGAAAGCCAAACTCGGAACATTAGAATATAGACCAGGGGTGTCCCATATGCAGCCCGGGGGTCGTTTTCGGCTCCCAGCTTGCTTTCCATCATTCAAAAAATACAATTAAGATATTATTAGATATCAGATGACTTAGCTTTGTCACCCGTGACACAAAGGTAAGATGGTAGCTTAGCATATATGAAGCTAATCTTTTAATGTAAAAAAAAAAAAGACACCCTTACTCTAAACCAGTGGTTCACAAACTTTTCAGCCACGTACCCCTTCAGACATCTGACTGGAAGTCATGTACCCCCTACTCATGCACACGTAAACAATGAAACATCTTTGATATCCTGTGAAATATATTGTATATTAGGACATTATATAAAAACATGATGCGTCTTTAACTTCAAACAAGAGCGGGTTTCGGGGGGGGTAAGGTATCTCCGGCCAGGTTTGTCTCCTGTTCGGTGAATTTATTTATATTGTTAATTTTTTATTATAAATTATATTAAGTGGTTATAAGATGTGAACTGTGATCTCGATGCTCTTTTGCTGTGCTCTGGTCTGCAACAACATGGAAATAATTTGTACAATGCAACTAATGTTACACGTAAACGTAATTAGAAGTAATTATGCAAACAAAGGCACATGATGTACAGAAATCAATACGAGGCTTATTACTGGGCCTAATGGACATATGAGCACACGTAGCATGAGATGATGCATCTGTCTGTGCGCATTGGTTCTGTCGAGGAATGAAGGGAGCGAGTGGGCCCTCATCTCACTCAGCATCTTTGTGGAGGCGAGGCTACTCGTGAGTGGAGTACAGAGGGTATAGCAGTTAGCTTCGTGAGGCAGCATACGCTAAACATGATGGAGGAGCAGAAGCGATGGTTTCTAAGGCGAATACCACAGCCACAGTGTGGGAACATTTTGTTTTTAAACCAAATGAACACCAACGACCAACAAGGACAGTTTTCTCGACTGGGGGGGGGACTACCGATGGAGGTATCCTTCGTCCCGACAGTCAAAGCTTACTGAGCCGTTTGGTTTGCAAATATAAACAAAACAGTGCAAAATGGTGCGTGCTCACAAACGGTGTCGCTAGCTACATTGCAACTTTTGTGTCAGGCTGATGTCTCACACGGGTACACCGTTCACTATACTTGAGTACCATCTAGTGGTTCAAATGTGCAGTACACCTCTCATGACAAATATTAAAATATGGTCTAAAAAATGTTGTCGATAAAATCGATTATCGCCGATACTTTTTAGCAGTTATTGACCAGCAAAATGTGTTATTGTGACAGGCCTAGGCATGGGTATTGCGCTAGATACTTGTTTATATGCCCACATGGTGCAGCAGGTAGGTTACTTGCGTCGTGTGTGTTGATGTGTTGTGTTGTTTGGATGGCTTTTTTGTACCAGCTACAGATTGCATCTGACTATTTTTGCTACTCAAGCATGGCACAATAGCACTGCAAGCCATGTTGCCAGCTACACTTTTCATGTTAAAGGTTTAAAAAAAGAATTTGGAAATGCCCGGTGGGCTGGATTGCAGTTTGCCCACCCCTGCCCTAGGGGTAAGTGTACCCCACTTTGGGAACCCGGGCTCTAAACATTTAGGATGTCTGTTGGGATACATTGTGGACATCTACAGTTATAGTGTTGCATGTACAGTATTTCATTGTGGTTTAAAGCAGTGGTTCTCGTTTATTTTGAATTTTGGTTTTAAATACTATTGAATTGAGAAGCTGTAATATTTATTTATCTGTACAAACCGCTGCATGAGTTTCTGGCACCGTTCAAGCATGACTACAGACACAAACACACTTGCCAACATTGCCGCCATTTGTGAATGTCTTGGGTAACCCCACAGACTCACCACACTATTTAATAAGCACTGCTTTCAAATAATTGATTTGTTAGACAACAATATATTATACGTATATTTCGGCAATCATAGGATCTGATCTGGGATCTGTCTTTTACCCTTCTATCTAATGATAGACATGACTAGTCGAGCGCGGCTCACCGTGTTCTTCTCCGGGCCAGCAGAGGTCTTCGCTTTGGAGTAATGAAAGAGGAACTGTAAAGAAAAGAAGAAACACTGCCTTTGTCTCAAGTGGAATACTGCACTTCCATGTACACTACAACAAGTATAATGTGTGTACACTGTGTATCTTTAGCTCCTGCGTGTATGAATTTTGGCAGTGTACTGCTGTCCCAAATTCATCACTGTCATTGCGCACTTACCGTAAATAACGATCACAACACTTAAGTTCTTGCTCTTCTCTCCTTTTAAATTGCAGTCACTCAAGATAGACAACCTCTCCATCCTCTCCGCTACGTCGCCAAGATGCTGACTATGTCCATCATGGCGCGCGCGCGCACTCATTTCACTGTAACATCCGAGTACCGACGGTGCACGGCATTTGCCCAACTTCCCAGTGTGAACGTTGTGGAGCGACAAAAGGGATGGTGACAAATAAAACCTAATCCCGATCAATTATTGCGAGACACTGTGCTGAGAACGTTTTTAAGACCTTTGTTTACTACCGGTATAGTGTCAGCTGCTGAGAGGACTCTGAAGTTGGCTTCTGATTCGCCAGTTTCCGATTGGCGCTTAAAGGAACATTTAAGGTGGAATTCACTTAATGTGCAGTGTGGCGGTTTGTCGTGATTGTTTGTTTGTTTGTGACGCGTCTTATTATTAAAACATTTTAGGCAGGACGTTATCTTTGCTTGACACCCACTACTGTATTTGTGAAGCTTTTATTTTATTTGTGAAAATGCAATTAAGGAACATTCCACCTTAAATTTCCCCTTACGGGCCAAATCGGAAGCGAATTTAAGACTCGTTGCAGCAACTGAGTGGGAATTACCTAGGAATTACAGTGACTGAATAAAGGCTTGCAAAGATTCTCGGGATTTGTTTGTTTTTTTTCTTCTTCTTTTGCCCTCATCATGTCCACTTAGTGGATCCGTATAACGTACTTATGCACTCAAAAGACTAAAGCGTAAGTACGCAGATGTGCAAAAGAAGGCCCAACCGCAAGTTTAACTACTTCTTTTTTAGTAAATAGGCAGACCTCGACCACGGCCTAACAATCGAACGAAAGTGGTGTCCGTGTTGATCTCGCTGTCAAGGGTAACCTAGCTTAAATGTTCATTTATCCCTTTCATTCGTCGTTTGTATGAATTTAGAATTGTTTTATGCATGTACAACTACAAAAACATGTTTTGTGTTAACCTTTTGGATACGTATGGCGTAACAGTGTTAAGTTAGCAAAGAACCGGCATCAGCCGCTGATGACATCACAGACGACGGAGCTGACTTCCGGTTCCTGTTTCCATGTCTTAGCAAGCTAATAGGCTCTAAAAAGGATGTTTTGTTGGACCCGGGTAGTGTACGAATAAGACGGCAAGACGCGCGCCGTGCCTTTTTGTCTGTAGCATTTTGAATCCTTGTTAAAACGTTGCTGCAGTCCTTTGAACCGAAGATTCATTTACAAGCTAGCAAGCTAGCGATGACACAGGAGACACGCAGGGCGGCACAAAGGAGATTGATTGACAATGGTCTACAGCCAATCAGAACGCAGAAAACAATGGGCGGTGCAGACAGCGAGGGAAGCGAGACACTCAACTTCCCACATTGCAAGTCTTCTTAAAGGGCCAGGCTCGGCCTGTAACAGCGTTCATACGCTGTAATAAAAAAAATAAATAAAGCACAAAAAAAATTTAGTGAAACAGAAAATCCGCGAAAGGCGGACCACAACTGAGCGAGGGAACACTGTACTGTATTTCTGCATGTAAAACTATAATTATTCTCAATAAAATGTATTTTTGTTAATATTTTTGCCTGTCTGCAACACAGTCATAGGATATATATTCATATAATGTATTTTTTTGACATATATTATTTATTTTGTACATTTGTTCCAGTGTACATCAACAAAGCGGCTAACCTGGCAACACTGATTCTTATCGTATTCTCTGACAGACCAAGCAGTGTTACGATGTTGTTGTAACGACAAGCTCCACTCAAGGACAGCCCCGTTATAATGTGTTTTTTAGCAAGGGCAAATCTATTAATAATAACATGATAATAAATGAATGTATGGGAAACAATGTATTGACATGTAAGTCTGCTGACAAACAATCTATGATAACGTCATGTCCTTGGTGGAGGAAGGAAGCTGCAGGTCAGCAAGTGTAAGAAACATGAGGACAACTTACTCTTTTGAAAAGATTCTGGACTTGCTGCTGTAAAGAAACACGAACGATATTAAAATACAACAGTAGGCTTCATTGCTTCAGTCAAGCTTATATTTGTGTTTTTACTTCCCAGACGTTTAACCAACCTCGTCACGTCTCCATGATGATAGGCTGTCGTCTTCACTGGGGACTCCTCTGAGCTGCAAGCAGACAGAAGTGGGGAGGACCTCGGTGAAGGAAAACCTATCTACTGTAGCAAGTACACTTCTACGCTTGTGGTTTGTTGTTAAACAGGTGAAGCCATACCTTTCTGAACAGAATGTCATCTTCCCATCCGTTGTAAGGGCGAGCATCTGCATAAAGAGCACAACTTGATCACAACCACGTTACGTTAGGGACCCAGCCTCATGCAGCATCCCAACAAAGGTACCAGTGATCACTGTGTGTCTCTGTAAAGGCTGAATGTAATGCTGTCTGTCTCTATACCTAATATTGTGGTTGGTGAGTGTGTGTGTGTGTGTGTGTGTGTGTGGACGCAATGAAGATGCTGAGGGTCAAATATCAAATGAAAACATGCTGATGTCATTTTTTTGTCCTGCTTGAGCCGACTTATAGATGCATTCTAAAAGTAAAAGGTAGATTAATAATCATTTTAACACTAGCATAAATATTAATATTGATTGTATGAGTATAGTGAGACTGATTTTAATATAAATCTATGTTACTTTAATATGAGTATACTCATATTAAGCAATATTATCAGTGTAATACAAATAATATAACTATTACTGTTTAATTTACTATTAATACAATAATACAATTGATTTTTTTAATATTTGCTTTTAATTTTTTTTATTTAAATTTTTTATTTTAATTGCTTACTTATGTTGATATTAACATTTTCTTGTATGGATTTTTAATATGATTTATATTCTCGTAGTTAGTGCTATTTAATTATTATTATTATTATTATTATTATTATGTCCACCATTTCCACACATACTTTATATTTAAATATTAATTTCTACATCCTTATTGAATTATTCATGTGTGTTTAACTAACAAAGTTCTATTGCGTGGCACATGTTGATACAGTAATAATTAACATCAAGCTTTCCTTTTTTTCTGAAGAAGATGGATTTTTTTTTTTTAATCAACCTTTACAAGCTAAATTTGATCACATCTGGATAAAAATTGCATTTTTGTTTCACTCAGATAATCTTCCAACACTGACCTCATTTTGTAGCCTTTTATTGTGGAATACCTTTACTTGGCACTATCGAAATAAATCACATAACAAACAGACGCCTGGTTTGATAGTTTTAGTGCAAAATAGCAGCAAGCTTTAACCGGACAGAAGTCAAATGTGTTGTTTCTGGAGTGTTGAGAAGAGAAAACCTCAAATAAAAAGCAGTAATGTAACAAAGACTCACCTGTGGAGCTCCAGTATCCAAAGCAGAACAAACAAAAAAGAGCCAAGTGTTGCACGTGGGGCACATTCATGTCTGTAAGATCTCTTTCTTGTGTAATTTTTTAAAGAAAAAAAAAACCCACAAGTTTTCCAGGTGGATGCTGCTCGTCGATCGATCCTCTTCGGCTTAGTTCGGCTGAGTTCGGCTTGCTCGGTGCCGTCCGGGTGCAGCTGTGAGGCGGGTCCCTAATGAGGCGTGCGCTTTTGATGGCTGACATGCCTGCGCGTGTCCGCGACGGACATCAATTATTGGTGCGCGTGCTTGAGAAACCCCCACGCCCACCCCGCGCGATTCCCACCATGATGACACAGGCACACGCATGTTGGCGGACAGCGACGTGCACGCCCCTTTCTGGGAAATGATACTGATGGATTGACGCAGATGATGACAAGGCCGCTCCTAGGCTGTGGGGGCACGTGGGCCAGCTGCGAAGGCTTTCGTTTCATTGTGTGATGCCTAAAAACCAAAACCGCAATGCATCCTACTGTTGGTGCGGGTGTGTTGTGCTGTGCTTCTAATTACAAACCTGTGCCATAGGAAATCAAGTCATTCTTAACTCTCATGCAAGTGTAAAAAGAAGTTAAATCACTCTATAATACAAATAAAATCAATCAATATTTGTAGGATGAATTTAATCAGCTCCAGGGTCACATTGCGGCCGTTACGAAGAGCACAGGGCATTGTTTAAGTCGCATTTTAACATTCTTAACTGTCAAGCAAGTGTAAAAAGAAGTGAACCTCTGTATAATAAAACGAAAGTCATTCTCAACCAGTGGTCCCCAACCCCTGGGCCGGGACGCACAGAAAGAAAAGATCATTTCCATTATTTAATTGTTTTATCTTTTATTTTGAAGTGGCCGGATTCTCTCTGTTACTTCCAGATAGACTACTACTGTATTTTTACCATTTTTCTTTCACCTCATGTTTGGTGTCAAATGCTGATACTATGTGGGAATGCATGAAGGTAAGTTTGATGACTTATTGAGTGCTAATGTGCACATTTGTCTCAAGGTAATTCATGCTAGCGCTGCCTTTTAGCACACACGTCAAACAGCCATGTCATCATCTCTCTGGAAACACTTGGCTGGAACTAATTTTAATTTGATGTTATTCATGTCTTAGTTTGACACAATACATCATAAATAAGATAAATCAGCTATTTGTGGGAACACAAGCCGGTCCATGGGTCAAAAAAGGTTGGGGACCGCTGAACTAAACTATCCTTGTAAAATGGATTTCAAACTGTGGTCATCATTGAGTGCACATGCAATGATCGTAAGTAACGCCGGGACATGCTTAACTGTCACACAAGTGTAAAAAGAAGTTAAACCCTGTACAATAAAATGTAAATACATCAAGAGGAGATTTGTAAAGGTAATTTAATCTGTTCCAGGGTCAAACTGTGGCCATTATTGAGTGTACAGGCAGTGATGTAAGTAAGTTTACTGTCACACAAGTGTAAAAAGATCACAGTATGATAAAAGTAAAGTAAAACTACTCAGACAGGTAATGGGCGAGTATAATATTCATACTCAAAGCCGTACAGTAGAAGCAGTAAATAGCAGGGACGTCATGGTTATGTAGCGTTAGCTTCATGCTACAGGTGTTGTGTATCTTCATTAGCCCAGCGTCAGGTGACGGAAAAAGAAAAGTTTTGCGTGGGGGATGAAATACGAGTCGACGTCAGCGGAGATAAAGATGGACGCTCACATTAAAACGTTTAATTGCGTTTGCGCCGACAAGGAGAAGTGACTCCAGACCAGCATGTGACCTTTAAAGGTGGATGTCGTTTGTGGAGATAAGTCAAGGTCGACCGTAAGTTTATGTGACCTTTAAGGATGTCAGATCTGGGTCAAAATGGTGGTGGTAGGCCCTCAGTTGTTAACAAAGCCTCCTCGTCTGTTCTAGCGTGGCTTGGCGAGGGTGTCTCGTCCACCGTGAATCACATGTTCTCACTGCCGTGTCAAATACCTTCATTCCAGGTTCCTGTTGATGATTGTGCTCGCATGTCGTCATCGGACAGTGTTGCAGTAACGCTGACCTCTGTCTTGTATTTACGATGTTTGTCAAGCTGTGACGGTAACGAGGGAGTCGCCGCCGCTTTGTCGTAGCGACACATCGATGTCCTCGTCCTTATTAAGACCATAAGTCAGCTCTGGACCGACCCTCCTTGACGTCCTTCTCGTGGCTCAAAAGGGCGCTTGGGGAGCACTAAAACAACCGCTGGAAAAGAACCTCGCTTAATGTTTTTTGGTTTTCTTACAGCTTTGGTGTGGTCAAATTACTAACGGTAATTTGAATCTGTCTATTATCCATGTAGAAAAGTACAGCTTTTACAGCTGCACATTTCAGCAAACATGTCCTCATGGGACAGTAAAATAGAAAGTGAAGTTGTATATACTTTCAACTTTAAAGTAAACTATAGTAGTAATAGTCACTGTACAGTGATTACTTTCAAGTTTAAAGTAATCACTGTACAGTGACTATTACTACTACATCAGTATAGATTGACTATCTACTGAAAGGGAGGCAATTATTGTCTAAATAGCTGGCATACAAGTTGGTAATAAGATAATTGTCTCTTGCCTACAGTCAAGCATGGCGGTGGTAGTGTGCACGAGTGCTGCAGGGACCTGGGAGCTGTGGTTCAACACAAGTAAGTATCTAGGTAATTGTCTCTCGCCTACAGTCAAGCACGATGGTGGTAACGTGCACAAGTGCTGCCGTCCACTGACAGATGAATTCCAACCCAAGTGAGTAGCAAAACAATTGTCTTTTTCCTACAGATGAAGCATGGCGGTGGTAGCGTGCACGAGTGCTGTAGTGGAGTTCATGACGCCAAGCAAAGCCAGTAAACAATACACTTTTTTTCTATGTAGCTAGCTAGAGCCGCTACAAGTGAACAGATAACTTTAGTATAGATATAGACATCTTAGAGCAGAGTTAGTTCATCCATGATCACAATCATAAAGATGAAAGTTGCATCTTCCTGTGTAGCTTGAAACGCTGCAGGGGAGCGAGCACGAATCAGGAGGGGAGCTTAATGTCAGCTGACTGATGTCATATGACCCAAACTACCATGGCAATCTACCGGTAGCTCGCCATCGGCGTAATGGCCACCTGTGATTTACACAATAACGGCGTGTGTTGTGTTGATAGTAAAACAATACTGCTACACAAGCTGTACACTGACTACTCTGAAGTATAGCCAACTTTCTGTAGTCTTGCACCTTGACAAGATATACTGGAGGGATGCTGAAATGTGAGGGATGTACTCACTTTTGGGAGATAGCGTGGGTAATTATGGATTGATTTGTTTGCGTCTAAAAAGAAACGTCCCTGCTTTCAGAGTCAAGCGGCTGCTTGGACATTTATTGCACACACAGTGCATGCGTGTCTTTGCTTCAGCCGCAGGGTGATTTGCACGGTCCAATAAGCTTCCTTCATTGAAAATCTGTAAAAAGTTAACGACACCGACACACAAAACATGGCGCTGATGTGATGGAGCACCGCTCTCTGCTTTTATAATCACATTCCTGACACACAAACTGTCTTTTTTTGCAGCGGTCACCATCTAGAGTTCATAAAAATGTTCCTATTAGATTATTTATACCAAGCATCAGAGCGTCCTCGCAAGTTTTGGATTTAATGTCAAAGACTGCATTAAGATGAAATATAGGATTTACATTCTCAAATAACTTCTTATACAACACAACAAAATAGTTTTGTGGAGTTTATTTCAACTAATGACGGTACGCCTTCAGTCCTTTTTTCATTGTCTTATGAGATCCAAGTCAACAATTCAGCATTTGCAACCATAACCAATAAATAAAGATAGAAGTACATAAACATTTGAACAAAAACAAAGATAATAATGCTGACTTTAAAAGTCAGACAGGTATTGATTTATTATTATTCTAGCAATATGACTGAAATATTACAAACATATCTCAGTATGATGCAGTGCAGCCCAATATTCAAGATGTCTTCTAAAAACAATATCCTAACTCATGACAAAAAATTGCCAACTTGCAAAATGTATTTAAAATTTGGGGGATTTGCCACCCTTTAAAGGCCAATATGTTAACATTACATAGTTCCACTGTTTTATCTGTAAAAAAGCAAGCTAAAACACACACACACACACACACAGACACACATTATCAATTCAATAGCAATGAACCCTGGAAGGGTTGTGAAGGGTTGTGAAATTGTGCTGCCTGCATTGAATGGGGAAAAAGTAGCGCCTCCTGGTGGACAAAAATATTGAGAACCTGTAGTCCACATTGAAACGTTAACATAAAAGATTGCATTATTTGAAGTTATAGTAAATGTGATCTTAAAAAAGGTGTTGTTGGCGGTGGTTTTCAACAGGACATTTTTGGTCACGAGGGACAAATGTGTCACTTTTTGCTAAGTGGTGTCATATTTTAAATCCAAATTTAAGGATCAGAGAGTTTGTTCAACAAAGTGGTGGATACAAAATGCCCCTAGGACCTCATAAGGCAGGGGTGTTTAAACTTTTCCCATCGAGGGCCACATGCAGAAACACCGGAGGACGCAAGGCGGCCACTTTGATACATTTTGTTTATTAAAGATGCGAAAAGCAGGTCAGTAGCTTTGTGCTGTAGGTGAGAAGTGGTTCAAAGCTGCTTTTGCAGAGAAAAAGAAGTCATCGGAAAAGATAATGTTACAACCAGATAACAAATGTGTGTTGTTAGCTCACCATGCTGACATTTCTTCTATTTTTTTTACACTGCCGAGGTAACCCTGCTGTAAAGGTCGTGAGAGACAGACCGGCTAATTAAAGTCGTTCAGGTGAGTGGCTAGTGACGGCACCTGTAGCACCAGCCATGTGAAATGACAGGCGGGCGGTGAAGACTGGGGTGACACGTGGGAGCGTGACATGCTGAGTTACGACTCAAAGGTCAGCAACAGGATTCCGACGAGCGTTCGCACTCGGCCGAGCTGGTGTTGATTGCTCACTCGGGCCCTTGTCTGATTTAGCCGTCCTCTGGGGGAAACGGTGCCTTCCTTGGCTTTCAAGAGCAGAGGTCCTACCGAGGAATGTGCTGTGCTCCCTTTTACATTAGCATTATTCAAAACACAGCACCCCATAACGTCAACATGAAAATGTTTTGAAATCATTGAGGGTGCAAGGAAGTTTGCCCAACCCGTCTACATGTGTTTTGTGGACTTGGAGAAGGCATTTGACCGTGTTCCTCGAGGAATCCTGTGGGGAGTACTCTGGGAATATGGGGTACCGGACCACCTAATTCAGGCCGTTTGCTCCCTGTATGACCGGTGTCAGTTTTGTCCGTATTGGCGGCAATAAGTCGGACTTGTTTCCAGTGAGGGTTGGACTCCGCCAGGGCTGCCCTTTGTCACCAATTCTGTTCATTATTTTTATGGACAGAATATCTAGGCGCAGCCATGGCGTTAAGGGGTTCCGGTTTGGTGGCTGCAGGATTGGATCTCTGCTTTTTGCAGGTGATGTGGTCCTGCTGGCTTCATCGGGCCGTGATCTTCAGCTCTCGCTGGATTGGTTCCCAGCCCAGTGTGAAGCGGCCAGGATGAGAGTTAGCACCTCCAAGTCCGAGTCCATGGTTCTCGCCCGGAAAAGGGTGGAATGCAACCTCCAGGTCGGGGATGAGATCCTGCCCCAGGTTGAGGAGTTCCGACTATCGTGGGATCACACTCCTCAGCCCCCCTGGTAAGGTCTATTCAGGGGTTCTGGAGAGGAGGATCCGCTGGACAGTTGAATCTCGGATTCAGGAGGAGCAGTGTGGTTTCTGTCCTGGTCGTGGAACTGTGGACCAGCTCTACACTCTCAGCAGGGTCCTTGAGGGTGCATGAGAGTTTGCCCAACCAGTCTACATTTGTTTTGTGGACTTAGAGAAGGCAGTCGACCGTGTTTCTCAAGGAATCCTGTGGAGACTACTCTGGAAAAATGGGGTATCAGACCATCTAATTCAGGCAGTTCGCTCCCAGGGCTGCCCTTTGTCACCGATTCTGTTCATTACTTTTATGAACAGAATTTCTAGGCGCACCTAATGTGTTGAGGGGATCCGGTTTGGTGACTGCAGGATTGGGTCTCTGCTTCTTGTGGATGATGTGGTCCTTCTAGCTTCATCGGGCCGTGATCTTAACACGAATTAACACTTCCAAGTCCAAGTCCATGGTTCTTGCCCGGAAAGGGGTGGAGTGCAATTCCAGGCTGGGGATGAGAATCTGCCCCAGGTGGAGGCGTTCAAGTACCTCGGGTGTTGTTCACGAGTGAGGGAAGGATGGAATGCAAGCTCGACAGGTGGATTGGTGTGGCGTCTGCAGTGATGCGGACTCTGCATCGGTCCGTTTGCGGTGAAGAGGGAACTGGATCGAAAGGCAAAGCTATTAATTTACCGGTCCATTTAAATTCCTGCCCTCACCTACGGTCATGAGCTTTGGGTAGTCACCGAAAGGACAAGATTGCGGGTACAAGCGGCCGAAATGAGTTTTCTCCGTAGGGTGGCTGGGCTCTTTAGAGAAAAGGTGAGAAGCACTGTCATCCAGGAGAGACTCCAAGTAGAACCGCTGCTCCTCCACATTGAGAGGAGCCAAATGAGGATGCCTCCCGGACACCTCCCTGGGGAGATATTTAGGGCATGTCCGGCCGGTAGGACGCCCTGGGAAGACCAAGGACACGGCCAGAGGTTGACAGGTATGATTCAAACCATTGCAATGCTAACACTTCAACATTCAGGCTAGCTATTTGCCACATTCCAAAAATGTTAGGTTTTTTTGCAATTCCACAATTTCCAGCGCAAAACTTCCCATTAAAATTAATGTCAGTATCCCCACATTTTGCAACCCAACTAAACCGGTGCTGCATCAGAATGCTTTTCTTGTAGTTCCACATTTCCCGTACAGTATTTCAGCTGCAGCATTAACATGCACTTTCTACACAAACTGCCTTCTAAGGTTGTTCTTGCATTGATCATGCAAAGTCATGCAATGACTCAGGACAAAGTCTCTGTTCTATGGCGGGTCAGCCAGTCAGATAACCGTAGGTCTTCATGACGATTGACACGTGACATTTTTGTGTGCTGTGAATGTGAATCAACATTAAAATATCACATACACTTATTTTATCATTTCAAAAAATCTATTCTCAAAGCACGTTGGAGCCGCCAAACATGCTTCAACGCTGTTCGACTGCCACCTTGTGGCGACGTGAGCTGTCAGTTTTGTCGGCACGATGACGTTAACCCCTAAGAGATTTTCAAGACGTTTTCAACATTGCCTTTCAGTGGTTGTTTTAAAAACTTTCATTCCATTTGGCTGTGTTTAAATGAAAATTTAGGTGGAATTGAGTAGAACAGGGGTGTCCAAAGTGCGGCCCGCAGCTATTTTTTTTTATTGTCCCATTGTAAAAATACAATGACACAATAAAAATAATTAAAAAAAACACTTACAAAATGAATCCTTTAGACCATGGCTGGGTAAAGTGTGACCCGGGGGCCATTTGCAGCCTGCAACTTTTATTTTTTTGATTGGCTGTGATGGGAAAATGCATAATTTACAGATGAAACTGTAATATCACATGTTATCTCAGAAGTTATAAAAATGTTTTTGGGTTGTTTGTGTACCGCAGTGGTGTTCAAGGTGTGGCCCGGAGGCCATTCGGGGCTCGTGGTTGATTGTAAAAGTACAATTAGACAGGAAAACGACAAAAAGAACAAGAAAAATTAAAAAAGAGCAGTAATTTTATGGGGGAAAAATTCAAAATATTAGAATAATATCATAATATTAATGGAAACAAAATAATATTACGGCAAAAAAATGTACGGGAATAACGTAATACAAAAAGTCATTTTGACAATAATTTCTGCAATACTTGGAAAATTAGGTCGGGGAAAAGTTGTGATAATAAAAAAAAACACAACAGGAAAAATGGAAAGTGGAGAAAAGGTAATAACACACTTTGTCAGCTATAAAACAAAGCTGAGATACAGGCTGTATAAAAATATATAATTTCTTAGCATATCTACATGGGTTGGTTTGCAAAATGCAAAATATCAAAGTGGCCCCCGTGTTCTTTGATTTGGCCATATGCAGCCCTGGCTGGGGAAAGTTTGGACACCCCTGGTATGCCTGCCGCCTGTGCTCTCTGATTGTTCCATTTCATTCCACTGTGTGTCTCTCCATGTCAACTTAATTACAATTGTCCCTTGTTGTTTTGTGGTTGACTATGACTTATGAGTCCAAAAAATAATTAAAACATTAAAATGTTACATATTCTTGGCCTAAATTAAAGCATTTTCAAGCATAAAAATGTTGTAAATGAACTAAAACACAAATACACTTTAAGGCAATACAAGACTTTAATGAACTGTAGTCTACACTGGCCACTAGGTGTCACGAGTAACACGTGCCAGACTTGATCGTCAACGACAGGTGTTTTTTTTATTTTATACTTATTTATATCACAACAGGCACAATAATGACATGATAATAATAATAATAGTCATCATCATCATAATTACACGGGCTACTGTTGTGGCCGGACTCCAGCTATGTCACTGCCTGTCCACACGCCCGGAAGACATTTATTGAAACACTCACGAGCACAATGGCTTATACATGTCTTAAATGGCTTATTTTCTCTGACTATATCTACTATCTGGGGTCATATGGGTGCAAAGGTGACTGTAGGGGTGTTATTTCATGCCTAGAGATCTCTAATAATGGTAAAAATGGTATTTAGAAAGTCATAAACAGTTTTTTTTATTATCTAACTATGAAAATAATCAGTTTATTAATATGGAATCCTACTTCACTTATCGTGGTCGGGCCTGGAACCAATTAACTGCGATGAACGAGGGATTACTGTACGTCAAAGCCATAGCAATTGGCTGTTTTGGCTCGACCCTGTAAAAATGTCTTCAGATGTCTTGTTGTTTCCTGACCAAAATACATGTAAAATGAATTTCTAGTGTGAAAATATGATGATATCAAATGTTTCTCGCTTATACGGCTTCATTTATATTTATTTATTCGGCAAAAAGGTCCAATCTGATTTGTACATTTTCCAACTATTTACAGTGAAACTACACGTCAACAAAACATTCCTCAAACCAAATATAAACCGACTCTTGGGTTATTTTTTTGGTATGCGGAAAACGTTAGGGCACCCCCATTTAGATGCTGACTGAGCTGAAGTCCGATGAACATTTTCATGAACATTTTGGTGGAACACCGAATCGTACAGTTTTGCATAGAAAATGCCGGTTTGCTACACGTTATTGAATGAAAGCATATAGACAAACAAAGTTGTTTGTTTTTTTAACAGACAGCACGTACCAACAGGCTGTTTCACCCACAGCATGATCTCGGCATGAGATGATGGGTGATCACTGTGAAACTGAATATGTGTGTGCATTATGCATTGTGTGTGTGTGTGTGTGGGGGGGGGGGGGGGGGGGGTCCACGTGTCGAGTGCTCTCATTACTGCTTGCCGAAGCAGCCAATCTTACACCCTGGAAATAGAGGACAGGTGTGTGTGTGTTTGTGTGTGTGTGTGTGTGTGTGTGTGTTTGTGTGTGTGTGTGTGTGTGTGTGTGTGCGCGCGCGCGCGTGCGTGTCCACTGAATGGATTTGGAAACACGTGCTGGTGTACAAAATAGGAGGAGGAGGAGGAGGAAGAGGATGTTTGAGTTATACAACATTGCTGCTGCTGCTGTGATGCGATATTAAGGAAGGAACATTCTGCTCTCAAATAACAGAAGAGCGGCGTGTGCAGGAAAGCAAAAAGTATGAAATCACAATGTAGTTGTTTAAATCAGGGGTGTCCAAAACGCGGCCAGCGGCTCTATTTTTATTGGCCCACGGAACATTTTAAACATTTAATTTAAAGAAATTTAAGAAAATAATAATAATAAAAAACAACAGCAAAAATGGGAAAAATCAACAGTAACCCTACAAGTCAAAATGTTAAGAGGAAAAAGTACAAATCTAACTTGTCACTTATACACAGGTACAAGCGACATTGGCGGCGTCAAGTTGAAATATTACATTTTAAAGTCGTAACAAGAAAAACAAACAAAGCAGTGAATCATTTTTGGAAAATTAGGTTGCGGGAAAAAAATATTTGACAAGAAAAAAGTCAAAATATTATGAGAATAACGTCACAATTACAAAAAGAAAGTTTACAAGAAGAAAGTTGAAATAGTTTGGTGGGGGGGGGGGGAACAACAGCAAAAATGAAAAAAAAGCTGTAATTTTACGAGAATAAAGTCAAAATATTAAGAGAAAAAAGTCGTATGCCAACGAGGAAGTCGCAATTTTAGGAGAATAAACTGAGGAAAAATAATGTCATTTTATGGACGTAGAGGTGAACTATTCAAGAAAAAATCCACTATCTTTTCAAAAGCTGTAATATGAGAAATGAATAAAACTTTTGGGAAAATTAGGCTGGGGAAAAGTTATAATATTATGGGAATAAAGTCAAAATATTATGTGAATAAAGTCATATTACGAAAAGAAAATTTGCAAAGATTATTTAAGAAAACAGTATTTGGGAAAATATTTGGAAAATGTAAAAAAAAAAAAAAACAGCAAAAATTAGGAAAAAAAGGGCAAAGTTGTACTAATAATACGCTTTTTTACCTGTATCACAAGGTTGCGATGCAGTTTTGTCTTGAAATATATATACCTTAACTTCTTAGGGTCCATACATCCATCTTCAATCCTCATCAGGGTCGCGGGGGTATGCTGGAGCCTATCCCAGCTGCCTTTGGGCGAGAGGTGGGGTACACCCTGGACTGGTCGCTACTTCTGAGCATATCTTTACAAAATATCAAAGTGGCCCATGCATCCTTTCATTTTTCACTATGTGGCCCTCGATGGAAAAAGTTTGGACACTTGCGGTTTAAATGAATGATAAGATAGACATATAGGACTACCATATATCACAACATACCACCACATTACCCAGACAGGCCTGTGCAACTATACACGCAACAGTTTCTCAAATTGATTGATTGATTGGGTGCGCTGCACATTTAGTTTTAGGCCTGACTTTAGAGTCAAAACAATGCTGTCGTGCAGTGTAAAAACATGTTCATGCATTTCTATTTATTGTTCAGATAACATTTTTGTTACACAAGGTCTATGCAGGTGTCGTTATTCAAGCATTTTTTTTCTTAAATAAATATTAGATTGCCTGCCTGCAGGTTATATACATCCCTTGGAGCCGAGTGGATCTGTAGACATCCCTTGTCTCTGAATTGGGTCACAAACTAAGTCTTTTGAGCAAACAGAACGTCCACAGCAGCTCCTCCTTGCAAGTGTGAGCCATATGCAACATGCTCCAGAAAGCAGCATTTTGTAAGGCTGCTTATGTAAAGCATTACATAAAACAATGAAGCTAGCCATGCAACCAGGCCTACTTGTGTGATTTGAATGGTTATAGTTATAGCTACAATAATGTCTCAGTGGTGTTCCAGTTGTGTGGTGTTAAAAATCCTGCATGCAAAATGGTAGAGTTATGCGTCTGTTGTGTTGGCAGTGTCAGGCTGCCATTCACTGTAAGAGGTTATACAACAACACTATTGCGTTATATAAGTGGGCCGAGCGGCGGGCCAATGGGAGCGCTCTTCGCCTGTCACGTGACGGCCCTCAGCAGTCTTTGGGCGAAGTGGACACGAAAGACAGCAAGGAGCGTTAGCCTCCTGGGCTACCGACGGGGTTAACAACACGGCGACAACTTGGCTGTTCTGGGTGGTTGGTCGACGACGTTCTTATAGGTCGGGACTTGACTCGGAGTAGCTTCGTGTGTGGAGGGCCACAAAGCGGCTCGCTCGACATTAGCTTCGGTTTAGGTAGCTAGCCTAGCGTCTTTCATAAAACAGCTCGCTCCGTTTCAAACATGATAGATATAACGCCAACTTTAATGCACAATTGTTTTAAAATGTGAGCGATTTTTATTCGTTTAACCGAGAGCTTGAGTTAGCGCTGCGGTGGACAAGTTTAAGCTTCTTATTTGCTAAACCCGGAGGATTTCACCTCCCAGCTTTAATGGCTGTGTATTGATCCAAAGTGTGCGCTATAAAATAAAATATAGTTTATAGTCAAATTGCCGGTCCTAAAATTGTGTTTAAACAGTAGAAAGTAGAACAACACGGAAATAGAAGCGATAGGGAGTTCCGCTGGGTGGGAGGAGGAGCGACGGCAACCAACTACATTACAAAGTATCTGCCGTGTTGATCCAGAATGAATCCGAATCTGCTCCCAATGGGCAGTAGTGGACCGCATTCCGGTGTTCGCTTTGGCGACAGGGAGCTTCATTTCGGAATATGATTCTCGTCTTTTCTAGAGTCTCTTCGAATTTATTAGTCGAGTAGAAACCTGTAAGGGGGGCATGGAGGTCAGGTACCAGCAGGGTGAGCTCCTCGTCCACCCTCTCTCCAACCCGGCAGCCCCCGGGATCTGCCCAGAGATGCTGGAGGTAGCAGAGGAAGCCACCCGGGCAGGGGACTTCAGTCTGGCGGCCGAGATTTACAGCTCGCAACTGTCCGACCTCCAGCAGCCGGACAGGGGCTTGTGTCTGAGGAAGGCAGACACTCTGGTGCGCGCCGGGAGGATTTCGGAGGCGCTGGACTCTTACTGTGCGGCGGCCAACCTGGGCAAGTTGCATCCGGAGGAGCTGCCGCTGCTGGTGGAGAACATCGCCCGCAGCCTCCGCGACAAAGAGCCGGGCCTCCGAAGCAGCAGCAGCGGGGACAGTGGGGAAGACTGCGACGGGGAATGCACCGAGGACGAGACTCTGGACTTGTTCTCCTGCGGCGTGTGCAGATGTCTTCTCCATGAGCCCTCCACCGTGGAGTGCGGGCACACGTTCTGCAAACGCTGCCTGGAGAGGGACTCTGTCACGGACTGTGTGCACTGCAAACAGGCCATCATGAGGAAAGAGGGGTTGCCCAACGGACGGAGACTCGACGTGGTCCTCAGCGGCCTGTTGGACAAGCTATTCGCCACCGAAAGCAGGGCCCGGAAGCTGTGGATCGAAGGGGAGGTTCTGTGGCACAACCACAACCTGACCGAGGCCCTGCAGAAGTACGACGAGGCCGTGGATTTGGGTAAGACACTTGGTGTGAAAAAAGATATGATTTGTGTAACATTTCTGTACGATATTCTGTAGCGTTTCGAGCACATGACCTACTTTTCTCCGCTGTACTTCCCGGTATCTCCGGTAGATGGCGCCATTTCTTGTGTCGGCTCCACAGGTCAGCTGTTATGTGACTGCATGACGCACTGTCCTTGATTACCTAACGGACAGACATAGCTCCACTTTCCTCTCACGCGCTTATATTTATCTCATATTCCTGCTAACTAAATAAGAGCAGAGGAGTCCTAATTTAATAAAATTGGAACCCATTGGTCTCAAACACTACCCATGTTCAGTTTCATAAGTTGCCAAAGTGTTGGGTAACAATCAGGTCAAAGTTCTGGGCATGATATGTAACTGCTGGAGCTCCGGTGCATGAGTCAGATACCCGCTCTGAACACGCCTCAGTTACCAAACAGGCAGAATGTTCTGTTCTAGTACGTTGCCTCCTAACCAGCCTAGTCCATTTATTTACTTGCAACATTTTTTACAGGAACAAAAAAGGATGTCCCATTCAGTCAGATTTTGAATGGGCTAATGCAAATGAGCACAGTGTCAAGATATTCACACTGCAGGATCAACAGTGATTCACACATTCTGTCCACAGAAGTGTTCCTTTGCAGCTCCCCCGCCTGTCGGCAGCGTTTCCCCAGCATACGGCCGGTCGGTCTGACGCCTGCGATGCACAAGAGAGCGCGTCGAGGCAGTCTGCCACATCATGTTTGATGACATCGTGCGTGTCGTGTTTGCTACGACCACGTCGCCGTTCATTGAAGGAAGTGCAGAACGAACGTTCCATTTTGGCTCTGCATGACAACGCCCGTTTTAATGATCACAATAGACCTTTGATGGAAAGATAATAAGGAAGAGAAGTCCATGAATATATTTACAAGGGTTTTTGTAGCTTTTGATACTGAAATATTCAGTTCTTATCAGCACATACAGAGTTGTAGTCCTATGCTCCCGAAGTTGAAGTTGGACTGTTCTGAATTTCCCCAAGATGTCCAGGAAAAATGGCTTTTAGAGTCGTTGTGCATAACCTCGCTCTGGATGATCACTTTTGGGAGCGTAAACTTAAAAAAATATATATATATTTTTTAATTTTTAAGTAAAGTACTGATTTTTCCAAAATTACAGATGTGATGAGACTCCATTTACATCACAAGTTTGGCATTAAAGTTACGACTCCATGATTTATTGTTGGGTAACGTCTTTGTGCACCTGTATGACAGTTAAGAATGTTAAAATGTACGAGGAAAATAGTTGGCACGAGCAGCTACCGTGTCTTTTTCCATCTGACGCTTGAAGCTGCTTCCCTCAAGCGTGTTTAAATGTCTTCACATTTGGTGCTCCGTGACGCGGTTTGCCTAAAATGTGATCCATCGCCCCCGCAGAAAAGCCTCTGGTCAGATACAGTCGTGTGGCCTTACCTGGGCGTTTGTGTAAGCAAACGCGCTGAGCACGTGACTCCGTGCGCCATGTCACGTTACATTGCTGGCCTACTTCTGTTCGACCTGACCTGACTGTACTCTGTCTCTGTGTGTGCACGCAGCGCCCTCTTTAGGCAGGCTGCTGTGCCAGCGGGCTGAGCTGCACCAGGAGATGGAGAGCTCCAGCCAGGCTCTGCAGGACGCCAGCAGCCTCTGCAGGATGAAGCCTCTCTGGCCAAAGGTGAGAGGAGTATTTACTTCAGCGGTCAGGTAGACACAAGAATGAACGTGAATTTGTCTTGGAGATCAGTAAAGTGTCTAAGATTTATCATCCAGTTGTACAACATCCAGTGGTACGAACAAAAACACATTTATTGGCTAATTTTCATAGATACCATATTAAGATTTGGAAAGCCAGCTTACAAATGGTGACGAAAATGGTACCTTTGCACAAAACCGTGACTAATGGATGCACGGAAGAAGGTCCTAAAAATGCCGCCTTATTATATTCTAAATTAAAAAAAATAGGTTTAAATTGTATTTAATTATTTATAGGAAATAAAAAAAACATTTAAAACTAGTCCTAAATTAAAATGTTAATGTTTACATTCTTTAAAATATTAAAAAAATACATTTCCTTTGATTTAATTATGTAAATAATTCATTGATCAAGTTTTTGTTCAAGCATTTTTCTGCAGGAAAATGTTTAGCGACTTGACTTGAGACTTGCGCACGCTGTAGGATTCATAACTGCAATAATTATTTTTTCCTTTCTGTTGAAGTTAATATAAAAAAAAGCAGCAAAAGGATAATCACATCCCATCTGGATACATTGAATACAACACAAAGTTTGCACTTTTATATTTAACAATGCATATAATGCAGTTTCACATACAAAATATGAATGTTTTTACACACAAATGTTATATTTTTCAATTTAGCCAGATTTCAATTAACCCCACCCTTACTACATGTGTGTTGAAGTGCATAACAACCCAGGAGATGCCAGGTGCAATATGTTGTTGTCTGCAAAGGTACACATGCTTTGTAAAACAAGGAATGGTGACTGGAGAGATGATTCATTTTGTGCCTTTACTTCAGGCTCACTACCTGAAAGCCACAACGCTGAGCCAAGCGGGTCGCAATGATGAGGCCTTGCAGGAGTATTTGTTGTGTGTGGCTCTCAAGCCTAATTGGACCAAAGTGAAACTGGAAGCTCAGAAGGTAAGACCAGCTCCATCTTGTCCATCCTGTGGCGGCTGCTCCTGGCAGCACCAGCGGCATCTGCTGGCTTTGTTCTTATGCCGCCGCTGTGGCTTTTATTGCGCAGGTCCTCAGCGAGCTCTTCTCCTCCGTGTTCGAGAACCAAGACCTGCCGACGCCGCTGCACCCTCTGCAAGGCGGCATAGCCTCGCGCCTCATCAAGCCACCCGCACTGCTGAGGTCGCTCAGGCCGCTCACACAGAAACCTGCTTCATCCTTGCAGGTCAGCCAACTTGACTACATGCAATAAATTACTCACTTTTTTGGTAGTCTGGTCTGGATTTGAGTCAATAAAAAGGCCTTAAAACAAGCTATTGTGATAAAATAGATCTTCTTAAATCAATATTTCTTTGTCCAGGACTCTGATTTGTGTATGACTAAAAGCGCCTCCCCGGACGAGTCGTCTTCCAGGCTCTCTGCCGTCTCTCCTTGGAAATCGGACTCTTGTGCAGTTGGAGAGAGCAGCAAGAGCCTGGCTACTGCACTGGCCACAGTACCAGCACCCCCTACTGGTGTGAAGAGGAAGCAAAGTGATGACGCATCCCTGGCAGCCTTCTACCCACCCTCTAAACTGCTCAAACCTGGTAGGAAACCTGTTTTCATTGCATAGCATTTGTAAAAGTAAAAAGTGAGCAGAGAAGCCACTAGATGGCAGAAGAGAATGCTGCATGGCTTGGACAAGTCACAAATGCATGTTTGACTGACCCACAGGCGAGCCCAGCAGCATTACGACCGCAGCAGGAAGGAGGAGCGTTCCAATGGACCTATTGGACAGTGGTGACATGGAGTGTTCTCTCTGCATGAGGTGATTGACTGGCAGGTCAACACGATGACTATTGCTGCTCAATAGACGTTTCTCCCTAATGTCTGTTGTTGTGGTCCTCCAGGTTGTTTTACGAGCCAGTGGCCACGCCCTGCGGACACACCTTCTGCCTCAAGTGTTTGGAACGCTGCCTTGACCACAACCCCAACTGCCCTCTGTGCAAGGAGAATCTATCAGAGGTGGTTGTTTTGCCAAGTATATCATGCAAGCAAACTGTTTATGAACTTGGCGCTCACTGCATCGTCTCGGTGTCCGCGTTAGTATTTGGCCACCAGAGGCTACAACAAGACACTGCTGATGGAGGAAGTGCTGCAGCGGTACCTCAGCAATGAGCTGGCGGAAAGGAAGAAAATCCACGAAGAGGAGATGAAGGAGCTCTCAAAGTCAGTTTCATACACGTGCAGACACATACTTCACCTTACACTTTAATTTAAGCTACTATATTATCGAGGAAAAGGCTTCTTGAGACGTCATCTGTACTTCTGTGTAGAAGGTGTCGGACGTTTCGCTCCTCATCCGAAGAGCTTCGTCAGCAAACTAATAAGTGCTGGTAGCTTAGGCCTTAAATACAGTAAGAGTGGGCGGAATTGGTGTGCCAACACCCTCCTCCTATTGGTTCGTTACACTAAGCCTGCATTCCTCATCTTTACAGTGGTATAATCCTATCCTGTTATTCACACCTACGATAAAAGGGAAGTGTCGCTCCCTGAATTGTGTATGTAACGAACCAATAGGAGGAGGGTGTTGGCACACCAATTCCGCCCACTCTTACTGTATTTAAGGCCTAAGCTACCAGCACTTATTAGTTTGCTGACGAAGCTCTTCGGATGAGGAGCGAAACGTCCGACACCTTCTACACAGAAGTACAGATGACGTCTCAAGAAGCCTTTTCCTCGATGGACAACTCCTGTACGACTGAGAGCCTACACAGACGCTACTATATTATGTTGTTCTATCAAATGAATGTTGGACATTTACTCTATAACCCTTAACTGTAAGACCATTGATCCTCAGTATTACATTTTGATACATATCAATTCAATAAGACAATGGAGCACACTGTGACGTTATGCAAAGGAGAAAAGACAAAAATTTCCAAATCACATTTTAAATAAATAATAAGAAACTGCATTTAACAGTTTCAATGTGCTGTATATCAGTGGTCCCCAAACCTCGGGCCGCGGGTCATTTGGTACTGGGCCGTACAGAAAGAAAAAACATTTCATTTCATATTTTTTTAAATGTTTTATTTTGAAGAGTGGCCGGATTCTCTCTGTTACATCCGTCTCACTTGACGCATGTCCATTGTGGGTGTGCTAACTTTATCTCATGCCGCACAGATTTTTACCATTTTTCTTTCACCTCATGTGTGGTGTCAAATGCTGATACTATGTGGGAAGGCATAAAGGTAAGTTTGGATGACTTATTGAGTGCTAATGTGCACATGTGTCTCAAGTTAATTCATGCTAGCACTGCCTTTTAGCACACACGTCAAACGGCGATGTAATCATCTCTCTGGAAAAACTTGGAACTTGAACTGGTGGATGGGGGGGGTCGTCATTCATTTTGTGCTTTTAATTTGATGTTATTCATGTCTTAGTTTTACACAATACGTCATAAATAAGATAAATTACATTGCCATAATGTACCTATTTTAACCATGTCTCTTGCAGCCTGAACCAGGAAGTGCCCATCTTTGTGTGCACCATGGCCTTCCCCACCATACCGTGTCCGCTGCACGTGTTCGAGCCTCGCTACCGCCTCATGATCCGCCGCTCCATGGAGACGGGCACCAAGCAGTTTGGCATGTGCATAGCGGATGAGCTCAAAGGCTTCGCCGACTATGGCTGCATGCTGCAGGTGAGCGTGCCTTCCTGAATCTGAACCATTCGTCACCTCACTGTCACAAACTGAAAGAGCGGCTGGTTTGCTTTTGCAGGTGCAAGATGTTAAATTCTTCCCTGACGGCCGCTCCGTGGTGGAGACGGTCGGGGTGTCTCGCTTCAAAGTCTTAAGTCATGGCCAAAGAGATGGCTACCATACTGCCAAAATAGAGTACCTGGAGGACAAAAAGGTGGGGAAAGAAGTCTGCATCTGTAGCCGTGTGCTGATGTCGTGAATCACACGCGCACCCTAATCAGAGTGTCTGTCATCAGGTGGAAGGGGAGGAGCTTGCTGAGCTGCTGAAGCTTCATGACGCCGTGTACGAGCAGGCCGACAACTGGTTCACTTCGCTCAAAGACAACATGAAGAGTCAGATCCTCAGCCACTTTGGACACCTGCCCAGCAAAGACCCAGACCCTCAGGTAATCCAATTCAATCCTTACAACTCAAAATGTCCTTGTCTGGCATGGACGCAGGAAAGGAAAATGCTTCATTCAATTCATACATACTATATACTGTAGACCCCGCCCATACAATATTTATTTTTAGATACATTTTGAAGGGCAGGGAGAAAAAAAAAAAAAAAAAGGGTTGTCCTCAGTCTTTTATTTCAAAGAAAAAATATACAGGGTGTCCCAAAAAATGTATACACCTGCTGCAACAGTCTGTCATGCCAAGTATTAGAGAAGACTTTGAAGATGAGGACTTTTATTTTCAGCAAGATGGGGCACGCCCACACTACCATCACAATCCTTCCTTGATGAGAACTTTGCCAAACAGTTGCATTGGAAGGGTTGAATACTCTCTGCGTTCACCAGATCTCACACCGCTAGACTTTTTTTTTTTTTTTTTTACGGGGATACCTAAAAGACAAAGTCTTCACTATGAGACATGCAACAGTCGCTGAATTGAGAGCAGCCACTGAACGAATGCACGCTAATACCAAGGAAATAGTTTGGTGATGTCAGCAGTGTCTGGACCAGAACGGATGTCAGTTTGACAATAGGCAGTGACAAAACAATAAAATATTTGTAAATTCTATGAGACTTTGAAAATTGAACAAATTATAATAAAGACCTAGTTTACAATTATTTAAAGTGTGTATACATTTTTTATGGGACACCCTGTATTCTACCAGTTTAGAAATGTATCCGGTTCAGAGCTAAGAGTCTTCACTTCACATTCAAGTGTAACACCAAGTAATGATTCATGTGAAGAAATACTCATATGTCCAATGTGGCAGTTCCATCAAGCTACCAAAGTCCTTTTCCTGACTGGCTAACTTTACCACCCTGGGGATCCTCATTCCTTTCACTTTTTAGCAAAGCAGTTGTAGCCATGTAGTAAACTGCGGTTGTACAATGATTGATAACAAAAGAAATTGCACATTGATTTGCAGTGCTTTTACCTGGTTAGTGATCAATGTCTTCTTCTTGCAGGCAAGTCCCAGCGGGCCGGCCTGGTGCTGGTGGCTGCTTGCTGTCCTTCCGCTGGAGAACCGGGCCCAGCTCACCATCCTGGCCATGACCACCCTCAAGAGCCGCCTCATCGCCATTCGCAAGGTCCTCATCTTTGTCACGCGGAAGAGGCCGCGATGATGAGGCACCAGCGGGGAACACCCCCCCACCCTCACCCCCAAAAACACCGCCGGGCGGTTGTGCACATCCATGCAGTCACTTTTTTTTTGTATTTACGTGTGTTTTGGACTCCTGCTTCCTGCATTTGTCTCTTCATTGGACGCTGCTTCTCTTCTCTCTGTTGATTGACTGAGCTTGGTCACATGACTAAAAGCAGCGGCAGCAGCAGCGTCATCCTCTACTGTACAGATCCACAGACCTTTACAAACGGGAAGCAAAAAACGAATGTACTGACAGGGCGAACGTTTCGGCGAGGCGCTCGCATCGCCTTGGGCGACATCAAATCTTCCTGCTGTCTCAGCTGACTGATAACGTGTGCCGCCTCTTCTTGTAGCATATCCTAGTATCCAATGTACGCTTTTTTTTTTGTTACGCCGCCAAACTCTATATAAGATTTTCACAGCGCACTTTTATCTGCTGTCTTTTCCCTGACAAAAAATGTTTTGATTGGAAAGTGGCGCCCCCTGGTGTTAACACGAAGCAACTTTTTTTTATGCTTGAATGTGACGTCAGTTTTGGAGCTTCATTGTGTATATTCATGTAACATGGAGGCCTTGTTTGTGTTCACTTTCACAGTGCATTTACAAACACACGCCTGGAGGCCCGGTGCTTCCTTCATTGTAGACTTCTTGAATGTTTCCCCACTCGTGAAGCATCTGTAGCAGCTTCTTGTGGAGTCTTGGACAAATATAAGAATCACGCTTGGCACCAATTGTTAGATGGCAGTGCTGATGATGAAAATAATGCAAATTTGAAGGGCCCATCTGCGAGTGCATCAGAACCAGGGCAGAATGCCAATGGGGCGCAAACTGGCCTATAATGCACGTGAGGCGTGGAACTTCTCACTTCATTTCCCCCAAAGTCGGGCCATGGGTTGCTAAGGAGTGTCATGTAAATTTACCGCACACTCTTCTGTCCTTCCAAATGTTTGTCACCATCCTCCCTGTCGTTTTGGGTGGGCGTTCACAACATGCTGTATTTACCTGAGATATTTGTAAAGGGAGGTCTTGTATCTATTTTTTATTGCCAATAGAGACAACCAAATCATGTCGTCCTTGCAGTTTTTTCCCCCCCAGAGTTGTCTCAGCAAAGGAAAAAAAACAGTAAGCCTCTTCTCAGCCTTGTGGAAGTTAACTGAATCCTGATAGGGTCTTGGGTGACAGCTTGTGGCGTCACGCTCCATTCATCTCACAGAGCGTATAGAAGCACCTGCGGAAAAGAAAAAAGTATAGGAGCACCTGAGCTATGTGGCCACAGGGGGGCAGTGTTATCAAAGTCAAGCACAAGCCTCGGGCAAGGGTTGGGCGATAGTGTGAATTTTGTTATCAATCCGATACTAAAATGGATACTTGTTTTTTGTTGTTTTTTTTAAAAGTACTTGTACTGAGCGGTTTAATTGGGTGTAATACCGGTCAGCAATCACTCCAGGGTGTCGGGTCAAGACAATTCTGTACAGGTGAGTGCAGTCCAAAGGCGGGAATGGCCACAGCCTGATTTGTGCCATTTTTATTTGTAGCCACGCGACACACCGCTGGTAGGTGGGTGGGTGTATGTGTGCATATGGCCTACTGCAATACTTAGAAACCTACTAGTCACAGTCATGACACCGTCTCTAGACCAAACAACATCGCTGGTCTCACCACAGTTTTGTACACCTTTCCTTTCATTTTAGCTGAAACTCTTCTATCACACATCACACCTGACACTTTTCTCCACCCATACCATCCTGCCTGTACATGCTTCTTCACCTCTTTTCCACACTCTCCATTGCTTTGGACTGTTGACCCTAAATACTTCAAATCCTCCACCTTTATCTCTTCTCCCTGTAAGCTCACTCTTCCACTTGGGTCCTCTCATTCACACACATGTACTCTGTCTTACTGTGGCTAACCTTCATTCCTCTCCTTTCCAGGGCAAACCTCCACCTCTCTAGCTTCTCCTCCACCTGTTCCCTGCTCTCACTGCAGATCACAATGTCATCTGCAAACATCATAGTCCATGGAGATTCCTGTCTAACCTCGTTTGTCAGTGCTGGTGCCCATTTTTAAGAACAAGGGAGATGTGCAGAGCTGTGGCAACTACAGAGGAATAAAGCTGATGAGCCATACAATGAAGTTATTGGAAAGAGTACTTGAAGCTAGACTAAGGGCATTAATGTTTATTTATGAACAATGTAACAATATATAAATACAACAGTATTAGGCAATGTGACAATAACAACAAAATTAGTACAATTATTCCGGCAATCGCGCAAAAAAAAGTACTCTTGGCTCGTCAAATTCTTTGGCTTTTTGCCCCAAACAAGACATTTCTTCTTGAGTTTTAAACAATTAGCACAATATCGACAATAAAACACACCGATGTTTGTGAAAATAAACACACAAGAGAACGAAAAATATCAATCTCAGCACGCTAATATCATCAGACACGCTTGGTATTGACACTTAATCGATCCGCCCACCCCTCCTTGTGTACATTTGGTTCATCCAAAGGCGGGAAAGATATACAAACTGAAGGTTTCTCATGACTATTTGGCGTATTTAAGGCTACATTTACCCTCCTAGGTGGAGCCAGAGGGTCCGGGCTGGTTCCAAAAACACATTAACAAAAAAAATAAATAAATAAATAAATAAAGGACACATAACAGTTTATCGCTAAAAATGGCCTACTGGCTCATCTCCTTTTAGCGATCTACTGAGCTAGCGCGTAATCGTGCGTGTAATACCCCTGCATTCCACAAAATGGCGCTGTAAGTGACATTAACAATAAATAAATCGACATGCTAAAACAAATCTAAAGCTAGCTAATTACATATACACTCCCCCCGCTGCAATTAAACATAAAGTCTTTATTTAAGTCATAACGGTCTTTATTTCGGTTGGTTATGTGCGTTTGTGAGAACTTGAGGGAGGCGGGGCGATCAAGAGGTTGAAGGCGGGGAGAGAGACGACGTCAGCCGGCCGATCTCAGCCCTGAGCGGAGTCAGTCGGTATGTAGCAGCGGAGGAGGGACTACTCTGGTTTTCTAGAGAGGAAAGGGTCGCGGTGATCGAAAAGGATTTGACGTTAGAAGCTTAATTTGTTTATGATGATTCGTTCGCTGTCGGCGTGAAGGAGATTCATATCGCGTTGCTGATTTATCATCGTTTTTCCTTTTAAAAATGGCGAACGACTCCCCGGCGAAGAGCCTGGTGGACATCGACCTGGCATCCCTGAGGGTGAGTATGAACCTCTCTGCAGTGTTTAAAAATGTACAATAGCCCGAAAATGAACGAGACGATGGTTGTTGACGAGACTGGCTGCTCCTCTTTGTCTTATCCCCGCCGCTGTGTGAGGCCAAGGCCGGCGGGCTCTGCCGGCTCTCGCATCAAACACACCCTCGCCAATTACCACCTTATTAATGAGAATAATGGGACGCTTGTTTCTTTACACAGGACCCTGCTGGCATTTTTGAGCTGGTGGAAGTGGTGGGAAATGGCACATATGGACAAGTTTATAAGGTTAGTGTATATATATTTATATGTACCTGTGTATCTGTGTGTGTGAGCGGAAACTGGAGCACAAACATGTATTTAAGCATTTCCTCCAGCCTATGGATGCTGAGCTGGATTACAGTACATCCATGACATCATTTTGGCCTGCATCTCACATCCATTATTTATTTTTTCCTGCCAATTTTGGCTCCAAGAGGAAGAAGTGATGCTCCTTTCTTCTCCTCATCCCCCTGACATCTACGCCCCAGTTAGCTATGGCGTGCACACTGCGGGGGTCTCCATTGCACTGATTTAACAGATTCCATCCCCTTGACAGGCTTCAGCGCCATTGGATGGGCGGTGTTTGCGCATTTGTGCACTCCACTGCCCACTGTGGCCTTTTTTCGGTTGCTGGAATGGTTGTCATTGCTGCATCAGTGGGAATAGGCCCGGTCCATCACCATCTGACACACGCACACACACTATCACATACACTGTGCATAAGACAATCCATGCTAGTTCGCATATTCACCTTCCCTGCCTCCATTCTGTGCTAAAAATCAATCAAGAAGAAAAATGTTGATGGTAGAAAAACTGTTGTCATTATAGCTTTAGGGGTAGTACCCTGATGGGTTTGGCTTTTGTACTTGTTTGACCCTTAAGTTTGTACAAATTGGGAGCATTCCTGTCTCGTTTTGTCTCAATGCTAAGCCCTACGGCAGGGGTTTGCACGGTTGCACCCACCGCCCTGGTGGTGGTTGGACCAAGACTTTGCTTTTTGGAGTCCACGTGTGAGCCTTACTAAAGTTATATGGCATCATTTTGTGTGATGGTAGCCTTTTTTTTTTAACATGTCATGTAAATGCATTATGGATGTGTGAGTGGAAAGGGAATTTAGCCCAAGCCGGACCATTACAAGCAGTTTTTCCAACAGGACTGCAATCTATTAGTGGCTGCGGTGGGGTGGGGGTGTGATGACGTGGCCATTGAAAATTGCGTAATTGGCTACGACACATTATGGGCTTAGAACGACCAAATCACTTTCTTCTGTTGCGTCTTTTTGTCGTTTTGTCATTTCTACATTTGGTGTGAGCGCCTTTTTTTGAAAGAGTATTTAGAGTACATGTGCCAAACTCAGGCCCGGGGGCCTAATCCGTCCTGCGCTGCAATTTCATCCGGCGCGAGGAACTATTGGGAAAATAGATTTGAGTTCACCCGCCTCACGAACCTTATCATACAAAGTGCTTACAGCAATCTGAGTAAGTAAGCGATGCCTCTGGTATAAACTGTTTCATTTTACAAGTGGAAACAATATTGTATATAGCACGAAATTCACAACCATTCTTCATAAGGGTGCCAGATTCAGACCAAAAGTCCAAATAATGTAACCGTACATGACTAAAAGCGGCAGCACTTTAACCATTACGCCCCATCTGTACAAAAGAACATCTTTTAAAAAGACAGTCAAAAGTGATCATTTTAACTATAGCAAAGCATGCTTGGAAATGCGTGACTCTTCCGGGTTACACATCTCACGGATTGTGACGTTTTTGTGGCGATATAAAATACTGTCGCTTTTTCCCGGACATTGAGAGAATGAAGAAGTGTTTGATCAATAATCACTTTATTGAAGCTAACAACTACGCCAAAACAACCGTAGTCTTATGTCTGCATAGTTGAATATCGGAAAGTAGAAATTTGAAGCGGGAACGAATGGACATGAAAAATGGGGGGTAATGTCCTCAAGTAGGCTTTGAGTTTTGGCCCTAAAGGGTTGAACAATGTCACTACATTGGCAACACGGAGCCCTCCTGCTACATCTTCTTATTCTCTGGCAGACCGGGTGCGTTATAACGCGTTTATGAATGAGGGCGAACAGGTAGTGCCATATGTATTTGTGGCGGGCATTACCATTTTAAAGACTCCTTAAAGATGGTACATCCTGTCAACGAAAGCAAGGCACGATTGGTCCCCCACGGTCCAATCTTAGGCAAACAATAAGTCACTACACTCATTGTTCTTACTTTTAGTCCTCAATTTTCGCAACAGGATTGCAGTTGTTGACAGTTGTGTGGCGTACCGAGGCCGACGGTTCTGGAGGTTTCCACAAGGAGCGCCACAAGAAGACACGTGTCGGCGGGGAATACTGGGCTGCAGACGGAACACAGATCCAACTCGACATTTTGAGTTTAGTTCCTCAGGATTTGATGAATCACAACCTTTTTTTTTCTCTTCCTGTCTTCCTCTGGCCTTCTCGCACTCAGCTGACCCAGAAACGTGTTTTCATGTGGCGCCGCACACGTGCACTCGCTCCAAAACACTTAGTCATGGGGGGGGGGGGGGGTGCTCCGACCGGGACGGAAAAGTAAATGTGTGGGGAAGCTAAGTGGAAATTACAGAAGGAGCGAGTGTTCGGCCCATCTTCCTAACACCAGCCTTAACGTACTGAGCAAAAGAGGTCTCACTCTGTTTATTTCCATAAAACTGAGGGGAAAATTCAAGTCCTGAGCTGAAGAAAGCAGGAAGTGTTGAATGTTTTTGTGGTGAGACCGCACTCAGCATGTGGTCTGGGAATCCCCCCCCTCCCACTCCAAGGAACTCGTTTAACCCATTTATGAGTTTTTAACGCATCCCACTCCAACTGTATGCTTCTGTTAAATGTTGGATGCTTGCAAGGAAGTTAGTGAAATTGAGGAAGTTGTCTGCTCACAGAGGAGAAGTTTGTCCTGCTTTAATGACTGCGTCATCATTTAGTGACACATTACGCATGACATTTTGTTAATTCAGCAGAAGCAGACACTGGGGTGTCCAAAGTGCGGCCCGGGGGCCATTTGCAACCCACTGCTGTTTTTTTTCGGCTGCGCATTCTAATAATGTAAGTTAACAAGAAAAAACACAGAAAAAAAGGAAATAATCAGTAGCCATTTTGCAAGAGTAAAGTCAAAATGTGAAGAGAAAAGACAAAATGTCACAATTTTTACGAGAATAACGTCGTAATTATGTTCTGTGGCTATATAAACTTTTCTTTCATCAGGAAAAAAAAAGTTTGTTTCTACTTTTTTCCGTTCTTTAGTAATCAGCAGTAGAACATGGGTAAGTTTCAGGAAAATATCAGTTCCCGACTAAAAAAAAAAAAGGGAGGAAAACCTGCTTTTTGTGAAAAGATACATTTCAGGCATAGCTTTCACTTTGACACAAATATTTTTTGCTTTTGTGACAGCTCAAATATCTAAACAACTATACCAACATAAACAACATAAGTATCGGCATATGTCGATACTGTGCTTTTTCATGGAAGTCAGCCGATACTGATTGGTGGCCCATCGATCGGAACACCCCTAGTTGAAATGTAATGTTAATGTTGTATGTGACGTACGGCATCTATTACGTTAGATGTCGCAAGTGCCCCATGAACTGCCATATCCAAAATTCTTTCTTCTTAATCGCCTCCGCCGAATCATTTGGTTAAGAAAATATTGACTCCCGTTGCACAAAATCCTTGAAATTGCCACAAACGGGTTAAGGAGAGCACACGATGCAGCAATCTTTACTTTCCTAAACACATGGAAATACATGTGACGTCGTGCTTTTGCGCATGCACGCCACTTCCCCAACGCTTTGCGTTCACATTAACAGGTCACATTTTTTGGTAACGTGAATGCCCGCATAAAAAAGTCGGATTTTCACAAAAAATTTGAATTGGGCATCATACCCTGCAGTGTGAACGTAGCCTGAAAGTACTTTTAAACTCAACTAAACTCCTGCATCACGGCTAACACGTTTACGCTACACTATTGTGGTAGTATTGTGTTTAAAATTGGTGATAAACACTATAAAATGTCACCTTTTTACCCAGTCTGAAGATCAAGCCAATGTATATGCATTTCATAGTATACATTCTTATTTGTATTGTAAAAACTACAAAGCAGCGTGACTGCATGGACTCACGCCAGGCCAGATTGCGACCTTCCTGCTATTCAATCCTTACTGTCGACGACTGGCGACCACTGTGACCTTTTGCTGCACAGGAAGTTGAGTGCGACCACAGACGACGACAAGAAGTAAGCTGCTGGGACCTTTTTAGTCTAAAGCATTTGTATCTGCCGTGACCTTTCTACAGCGTAGCATCAACAGGAGGTGGATGAGTGCTGCCTTGGATGCAGGAGAAGTCGCTTTTGGTTTCACGCTGATGTGGTATGGGCAAACATTAGCTTAGCCTTTAGCCTTTAGCCTTTAGCCTTAAGTGTCATTGCCCTCGCAGGTTAAAGACACTGGAGAGGACCAGACTTACGAAAGTCAGAGGCAGGTCTGTCATTCCACAAACGTTCCTTCGAGTGATGCTAAATCCTAGTTGTCAATTTGTACACTTTGGATGCATTTTTGCATTGCTTTGTTTCTATTTGGCACCTATCTTCAGTGACAGGGTACCTAAAGGGGTGGAGCTAGCCAAGGGGTGGAGCTAGACACCCCTTTTGTTTACATTGTTGGCTTTCTTGTAGGGTGCACGATATGAGGATATATCCTACCAAAAAAAATATCTCAGCTAACTGATAAAAATAATCATAATAATAAGAAGAAGAAGAATAAAAAGCTCCAATGATGCGAGATTACCCGTACTGTATAGTCAGTGTGTTAGCATGAGCAAATGAAGCGCTCCTTTTCAGTGTGTGTCATTTCCTCCACTTGTAAACAAACATGGCGTGTGGGGTTTCTCGCTGTTTCTGAGGAAGACGTTTCGCCAAACGCGCTGCAAACATTCCACCATGAGGGGACGAGGGAACACGGCGCTTCAACACATCAACTGAAAAGCCAGCATTGCGGCGACACCCGGGGCTTGTTCCCATCGCTGCGCCTTGTGAAAAGTGCAAAGAAGTTTGCCAGAGAGCACCCGGGGGCTAAAGCCACCTGTAATTTCATCATTCATGTGATGGCGGCCGCCAATCTCCATTGAGCATCTCTGTGTGGAGTTTGCATTTGTACTTCTGAGCTTCCACTATTTTTTTTTTAAGTTTTGTTTATAGTAGTGATGTCATGGTATTTGGTTGGGACTAATCTACAGGTACAGTTTCTCATATCCAACTTTGTTTCAGTAGTTTTTACCTGGAGGTGCACACAGTTAAATCTAAATGAAAATGAAAATGTAATGACAAAGTTATTGGTTATCAGTATCGGTCTTAAAAAGCAGGAAATTATCTATCGGATTGAAAAATCGATATTGTGCATCCCTACTTTACTTTCTTGTTTTGACGCCTTCTGATGCTGTGATGTTGTGCTATGTACGTGCCGCCATCCTGGGTTAGGATTTACCTGTCTTGACGGAACATTATTGGACTGCATAAAAGTCAAACTAAGACAAAAACGATGAGTATGGGGTGTGACGAGATCTCGCGAGATTAAAACGCGAAAACATTTCTCGTTCAGTCTCGTGGGCACTAGGCCTGGAACGATAATAAATAATAGAATCACACAATAAATGAAAATGAACTGGATAATGTTGCCGGCCTGCGTGTCTGTTTTCCACGTCTCCCACCTCTAAAGACGCAGGAAGAGGTTTCACTCTGTGCATTGGTTTCAGAACCTTGGCGTATTTGTTCCATAGAACAACGGCATGAACGGAGTGAGCCCTTTTGTCAGTCATACACTCTCTTTGGCGGAGGCTAGCGGAGGCGGGGCCGCTAGCATACACACATAGCGCAGAAATTTGTCAGATTTTTTCCTTGTACTTTTCTTAACAGTAAAGTTAAAATCTCATCCCATCTCGTTCTCGTAGACCGGTGGTGTCCAAAGTGCGGCCCGGGGGCCATTTACGGCCCTCGACTGCTTTTTATTGGCCCTCGGCACATTCTAAATATACGATTTAAACAATAAAATTTAAGAAACAACAACAAACATGGGGAAAAAATAGTAATTAAAAAAAAAGCTGTAATATAAGAAAAAAAAACAAAGAATTAATTAGAAATTTTTGGAAAATTAGGTTGGGTAAATGCTATAATGCAGGGGTGCTCACACTTTTTTAGGCTGCGAGCTACTTTTAAAATGACCAAGTCCTAAAGATCTACCTACTACTATAAATATAGAAAGTATATACAGACCCTTTCCAAAAAAAATAGAATGTCATGGAAAAGTTGTTTAATTTCCATAATTCCATTCAAAAAGTTAAACTTTCATAGATTATAGATTCAGGGCCCAAAATTTAAACGATTTCAAGTATTTATTTGTTTATTTTTACGTAATTTGGGCTTCCAGCTCATAAAACCCACGAAAACAGGAATTCAAAAAATGAGAATACTGTGAAGAAATCACCATTTACTTCTCAGTTTTTGCAGGGAAAAAAAGAAAGAAATTAGGATCACATCAAATCAATCAAAATATGGTACTTTGAAAACGATATGTCAATCTTCAATACTTGGTTGGGAATGCCTTTGCCTTAATCACTGCCTCGATGCCACGTGGCATTGAAGCAATCAGCCTGTGGCATTGCCTGGGAGTTATGGAAGCCCAGATTTCCTTGATGCTTGCTGTCAGCTCTTCTTTGTTGTTGGGTCTGGTGCCCCTCATGTTCCTCTTGAGAATACCCCATAGATTCTCAATGGGGTTTAGGTCCGCTGAGTTGGCTGGCCAGTCAAGCACTGTGATAGCATGGGCATCAAACCAGGTTTTGGTGCTTCTGGCGGTATGGGCAGGGGCCAGGTCCTGCTGGAAGATGAAATCTGCATCTCCATACAGATCCTCAGCAGAAGGAATCATGAAGTCCTCTAAAACATTCTGGTAGACTGTTGCGGTGACCTTGGATTTAAGAAAGCAAAGTTTACCAACACCTGCACCGGACATTGCACCCCAAATCATGACGGACTGTGGATATTTCACACTGGACCTCAGGCAGCTTGGGTTCTGTTCCTCACCCGCCTTCCTCCAAACCCTTGGACCTTGATTCCCAAATGAAAGGCACACTTTACTTTCATGGGAAAAGAGGACCTTGGACCACTGGCCAACAGTCCAGTCCTTCTTCTCCTTGGCCCAGTGGAGACGCTTCCTACGTTGGCTCAGGTTCAGAAGTGGCCCGCCTCATTCCACTCTTTGTGGATCTCTGCCAGATTCTTGAATCTTCCCTGTTTGATAATCCGCTGAAGCCCACGGTCATCTCTTTTGCTGGTGCATCTTCTCCTGCCACATTTTGCCCTTCCTCTAGACTTTCCATTGATATGCTTGGACACAGCACTCTGTGAACAACCAGCCTCCTTAGCTATGAACCTTTGTGGCTTACCCATCCTACGGAGGGTATCAATGATGGTCTTCTGGCCAGTTGGCATGTCTGTAGTCTTCCCCATATTGAACCCAACTGAAGCAATTTAATGACACCTGGGGAAGCCTGTGCAGGTGATTTGAGTTTAGTAGATGATTAGTGTGCGACACTCAGTTTAAAACATTCATGCCCTGCAAAATTTGGGCTGATTTCTTCACAGTATTCTAATTTTTTTAATTCCTGTTTTCGTGGGTTTAATGAGCTGGAAGCCCAAACTATGTAAAAATAAACAAATAAATACTTGAAATCGTTTAAATTGTGTGCCCTGAATCTATAATCTATGGAGGTTTAACTTTTTGAATGGAATTATGGAAATTAAACAACTTTTCCATGACATTCTAATTTTTTGGAAAGGGTCTGTATATTTACTATCCATCCATCTTCTACCGCTTATCTGAGATCGGGTCGCAGGGGCAACAGCCTAAGCAGGGAGGCCCAGATTTTCCTCTCCCCGGCCACTTTGTCCAGCACCTCCCGGCGGATCCCGAGGCGTTCCCAGGCCAGTTGGGAAACATAGTCTCTCCAACGTGTTCTGGGTCTTCCCCGAAGCCTTCTACCGGTCGGACTTGCCCTGAACACCTCCCCAGGGAGGCGTCTGGGAGGCATCCTGACCAGATGCCCTAGCTACCTCATCTGGCTCCTCTCAATGCGGAGGAGTAGCGGTTCTACTCATTCTCTCCTGGATGACAGTGCTTCTCACCTTATTTCTAAGGGAGAGCCCAGCCACCCTATGGCGAAAACTCATTTCGGCCGCTCGTACCCGCGATCTTGTCCTCTCGGTCACTACCCAAAGCTCATGACCATAGGTGAGGGTAGGAACGTAGATCGACTGGTAAATTGAGAGCTTTTCCTTTCGGCTCAGCTCTCTCTTCACCACAACAGACCGATTTAGAGTCCGCATCACTGCAGACGCCGCAACAATTTGCTTGTCGATCTCGCGTTCCATCCTTCCCTCACTCGTGAATAAGACCCCAAGGTACCTGAACTCCTCCACTTGGGGCAGGATCTCATCCCTGACCTGGGGATGGCATTCCTCCCTTTTCAGGGTGAGAACCATGGACTCAGACTTGGAGGTGCTGATTCTCATCCCGGCCGCTTCATACTCGGCTGCGAACCGATCCAGTGAAAGTTGAAGTTCACGGCTCGATGAAGTTAGATGGACCACATCGCCTGCAAAAAGCAGAGACTAAGTCCTGCAGCCACCAAACCGGAACCCCTCAACACCCTGGCTGCACCTAGAAATTCTGTCCATAAAAATAATGAACAGAACCGATGACAAAGGGGGCAGCCCTGACGGAGTCCAACCCTCACTGGAAACGGGTCCGACTTATTGCCGGCAATGCGAACCAAACTCTGACACCGGTCCTCCAGGGAACGAACAGCCTGAATTAGCTGGTCCGATACCCCATACTCCCGGAGTACTTCCCACAGAATTCCTCGAGGAACACGGTCAAATGCCTTCTCCAAGTCCACAAAACACATGTAGACTGGTTGGGCAAACTCCCATGCAGTGTAGAGCTGGTCCACAGTTCCACAACCAGGACGAAAACCACACTGCTCCTCCCGAATCCGAGATTCAACTATCAGGCGGATCCTCCTCTCCAGAACCCCTGAATAGACCTTACCAGGGAGGCTGAGGAGTGTGATTCCACGATAGTTGGAACACACCCTCCGGTCCCCCTTCTTAAAAAGGGGGACCACCACCCCGGTCTGCCAACCCAGAGGTACTGCCCCCGATGTCCATGCAATGCTGTAGAGTCGTGTCAACCAAGACATGCCTACAGCATCCATGGCCTTAAGGAACTCCGGGCGCATCTCATCCACCCCCGGGGCCCTGCCACCGAGGAGCTTTTTGACAACCTCGGCAACCTCAGCCCCAGAGATAGAAGAGCCCACCGTGGAGTCCCCAGGCTCTACTTCCTCATAGGAAGACGTGTCGGTGGGATTGAGGAGGTCTTCAAAGTATTCTTTCCACCGATCCACAACATCCCGAGTCGAGGTCAGCAGCACACCATCCCCACCATACACGGTGACTGTGCACTGCTTCCCCCTCCTGAGACGCCGAATGGTGGTCCAGAATCTCTTCGAAGCCGTCCGGAAGTCGTTCTCCATGGCTTCTCTGAACTCCTCCATGTCAGAGTTTTTTCCTTAGCGACTGCCAGAGCCGCAGACCGCTCGGCCTGCTGATACCTGTCAGCTGCTTCCGGAGTCCCATGAGCCAAAAAGGCCTGATAGGACTCCTTCTTCATCTTGACGGCATCCCTCACCACTGGTTATATTTTCTATATTTATTTTAATAAAATATGAGTACGTATTTATGTACATGTACTGTATATCAGGAGTGCATGCACTTTCTCAGCATGCCAGTACAAGTCAAAATGATCTACGTCTTTCTATAAAACATAAAACATTTACAAAATGTAACCAGTAAACTCTGATATTCTATTGTAAATATTCATGATTAGTATTTCACATTCATTTTCAAAGTTTACAGGTCATCAAAGTAGTTGCTATCATAATTCACTTCAATATGGAAATAAAGATCATTCCACATAACTCCTAAATAGTTGTTTACTAGTGAGTGAGTACTGGTAATATGTCAGTCACATTAGCTACGTAACGTTCATTAGGGCACACAGTTCATGTATTACATCCAGTTAGCATTTGCTATCAAACATTAGCCATATACAAGAAAAAAGAAAACACTGATTTCTGTAGTAGAGTTCATGACGCCAAGCAAAGCCAGTAAACAATACACTTTTTTCTACGTAGCTAGCTAGAGCCGCTACAAGTGAACAGATGACTTTAGTGTAGATAAAGACATCTTACCACTGAGTTAGTTCATCCATGATCACAATCATAAAGATGAAAGTTGCATCTTCGTGTGTAGCTTGAAACGCTGCGGGGGAGCAATCGCGAATCAGGAGGGGAGCTTAATGTCAGCTGACTGATGTTTACACCATCTACCCAAAGTACCATGGCGATCTACTGGTAGCTTGCGATCGACCTAATGGCCACCCCTGCTATAATGTTATGATAATAAGGTCAAATATTATGCCAGTAAGTCATATTAGTAGTCTGGCATAGTATGAGGAAAAAATGTACAAGTAAAACTTCAGTATTTGTAAAAAAACAGCCAAAAAGTAATGTAAGGAGAAACAGTCCATAATAATAATAACAATATGCTTTGTCATTGATAAAATGAATGAATATATTTTATATGTGTAAATATACAGTACATTGAATATTTTGTTTGGGTTGGTTAAAAAAAAAGAAAAAAAGTAAACGCGACCCCTGCATCTTTTGATTTTTTTCGTATGCAGCCTTTAGTGGAAATAGTTTAGACACCCCTGTCGTAGACCCTCGTGTCTTGTCTCGTCTCGTGACGCCCTCTAGTTATGAAGAATCACTTTTATCTTCCGTTGTGTTCCTAAGAGGCCGCATCCTCCAAGTACTCCACGAGCCAAACGAACAATCCAGATGCAAACTTGGCCCAGTCTGAAAGGAGCCGTCGGTAACCTGAGTGGAATGTGCCCTCTGGCTTTTGTACATTTAGCAAATAACAGGAAGTTGTATTTCTACGGCCGTGCTTTTCCAAAAAAAAGACCTTTTTGTTATCTCGGACCCCTCCCACTTCATCAAAGACACCCAGTGCCTCAGTTTGAGTCATCCAAACGTGATTGTCAAATCTAGATCAGTCATTATGCGTCTTGTTGTGTGCGACATCAAGCCTTTATTGAGCAAGAAACTTGGTGGAATAATCCCGTTATCCATGTTTGTCTCACGGGATTGGCTTTTTTTCTCCTTGGCCAGTAAAGGGTTTATAAATCCTGCAACAGAAAAGCTGAAATGTAGCGCACCCATGTTGCCATCTAGGCTGTAAAGACATTAAGACATGCTTAGAATTTGGCATGTTGTCCTTAACGAGAACATTTTGGGTATATATAACACGGCTATGCTATTCCGGAATGTCGTGGCAACGAGGTGTCAAGGACCCGGTCCCAGACTGAGCTGTCCTCCTTCCTGTCCACTGCCTTCAGAAGTTGTAAACCTGGACGCTAACGCTCCGAGCAATCCAGAAAGAAATAAACACATATTCCGCAAAATTGCCCGTAACAGAAGACCTGGCATTTATCTGCCTGGGCTTTTTACACAGAACCAACAAATGTTTTTTTTTGTCATAGTAGTTTTTATGTGTAATTTGTCAAATTCTGTCTTTAAGAGTTTATGGTTGTGTCTCAAATGGCACACTTGCGAACTTACACTCAGTCACTTTAAAGAAACGACGCTGGGACGTGTTGCCGACTGAGCTGCAAGTGGGAATGATGAGAAGTGGACTAACCGGCACAATCCAACCACCTCCCCCCTCCATGGCTTATTCCAGCCCCCACCCCACCATCCCCGGCCTCATGCAGCGTCTAGTCCTGCTCCTTAATGACAGTTGTTGGTCTGTCTGAGCTTGTGTGCTTTACACTGGAGGACATTTCAAAGTGTGTGTGTGTGTGTGTGTGTGTGTGTGTGTGTGTGTGTAAGGGGGGTCTTACAGTACGGGTGGCCATCTGGAGCAGAGAAAAGCAAGCTGCCACTGGGTCAGGGGTCTGTTTGTCCTGGAGACAGACTCAGAAGAAGTCCTGCAGAGAAGATTGAGAGACATACTGTATAGTTTGCCCTTCTGTGTCATACACGAGCTAAATTCATCTTCATGTTATTTACATTTAGCAAAGACATAGCAGGAGTGTTTTAGGGCTGCACGATTCTGGGGACGCTCAAACACTCCACAGTACAGTCATGCACAAGTTAAAAAAATAAAGTCAATCAATTAATGCAATCGCTCCTCCTGCGAGGGGATGAACGATTGCCAGCGAGCCTCGGTGGCGGTGTTGGCTGTCAGTGGGTAGAACCAGGGTTACGGAGCCAACTCGCCCTGGATGCTAACATGCTAATAACATGACTGTTGTGGTTGTGATGCAGCTCGTTAAGTCAAATCAAAAACACATTGATCATTCACATCGCGTGGGCGCATGGTTTGATTTGTTCTTTTAAAAACACTTTTATTTAATCTTTTTAGTTACCAAGGTGGATGTGTTTTGGTTAAAGTGGGCCACATCTGGTCTAATGAATGGACACATCATGCTTCCTTTACTGTGATGCCACTGCACGCATTTCACAAATAAACGGCGCGAAGTAAGACAAATACTGCAGCATGGAATGTAAGTTATACAAAGAGGGCTATATTTATTTTAAACATTTTGCCTCAACACAAAATTTCTCCTACTATCAATAAGTGAGACAGGTTAGCCTTTGCAAATAAGAATTCAATGAAATAGTACTGGCAACCATACAATATGGAAAGCTGCACATTTCTTTCTATGTGGCACAAATATCCGTATAAAAACTATAAAAATATCGACACCGATAACTTCCTGCTTCTCAAGACCGGTATTGATACTGATAACTTTTTATATCGATTATTGTTTAAAATTTAGATCTAAGTGTAGTTTGTGCATGAGAACAACTCAAGAAACTGTAGATTTGTCCTTAACCAAATACAGTGGTACCTTGGTTAACGTCCGCCACGGTTTGTAAGTTTTTTTTACGTTTTAGGACGTTTGTATCATCAGAGTTTTAGAGAGACACACCACATAGCAAATGCATGGACCGCACGAAAGAGACACACACACACACACACACACACACACACACACACACAACATGCCGCGTGTCTATCAACCCGACGCTCTGTGTTTCATTTTACACCCACAACACTCGTTTCTGCTTCCAACAACAAATCATAAGCATTCACACATGTTCACGGCATCCACAGTCAAACACAGCACACGTCACCAGACATCCTCGCACTTCCGCGACGTCACTGGCGCCAGCGTTTAAGAAAAAAAACACAAAAAATCTATGTCTGTATAACACAGCAAGGTACATGTTTATTGGTTCGAGAAAATTGTCATTTACTTTGATAAAAATTTTTTTACATTTTTGCAAATTGTGGTTGCAGCAGAATAATGTGTTTATTCTGTTAATTGATGGTTTTGGGAGGAGTTTTCGAGGCTCACTAACTTGCTAGATAGCGGCCTTCTGAAGCTCCCGCAGCATAAGAGTTGCGCTATGTGTTGTAAACAATGAATAATAGGAGTGCAAAGGTGACTATAAGCGTGTTATGTCATGTCTGCAGGGCTCTCATAATGTTACAAAAACATATTTAGAAAGACATAAGCAGGTTTTCTATGCTGTAACTACAAAAATATTCCATTTATTAACGGTGAATACTATATCGCGGAAATTCATTTATCGCGGTCGGGTCTATAAACTATAAAAGAGGGACGACTCTACAACGAAAGTTGGTTGGGTGGCTCCACCTCCATTACTAAATATCGTGACATCGCTATAATTAACAAAAGATTTTAAAAAATAGCGACGACTCAAAAGTACAAACTGTGGCTTGGAGCGATCTGGAGCCAGTGTCTTCGGAGTTTGCGGCTGGCAATAGGGAAGCTTCTTTGGCGGAGCGGGTGTCTTCCTGGGCTTTCAGGGCGCCGTCGTGGCAATGCCGGTGTTTTTGGTGGATTATGGGGTTTGGTGTGTTGGGGGTTCATGTTTTTTTTTCTCTCTCTCGCCATGGAGTGTTAGCTAGCTAGCACGAGAGGTGTCTGAGGCAGTGGGGAGGTCCCACACACTCAACGCCATGTGTGCTTACAATACGTGTTTACAGTACGTCACACGTAGGAGAAAAGGAGCGCTTGATTTTGCGCAGTACAGATAATCTTGCTCATGGGAGTATTTTTTTAAATGATCAGTTATGGGAGCTATTTTTGAATGTTTCTCGGTATGACAACATAATTTCTCATATCAGCTCCATAAAATTATAAACTGGGCTTGTTCAGCAGGTCTCCTGTCGCTTCTTATTTTGCCGCAGGTATTCTAGCTGCATGTGATGCTTCTTGAGGTGTGATAGTATGAAAGGCGGTGCTTTACAGCCATTGCAAATTGCATATTTACAATACGAAGGCGAAAAAAACACTGACATGATCCAGCCAGCTTGTTGCTGTGTGAAGGACAGCGTCATCACTCGCGCACCGATATCATCCCGCATGGAAATGTGAGGAGAGTTGAGATGCTGTCGTGATGCTTTAGTTTTAACAGACTTGCTGCTAATAATAGTCCACTTATTGTTGAAAAGAGGCCACAAATCTGTCAAATATTCAGTAAGAAATAAACTTCTAGAGACCTTTTATAACCTCCACACACACAAATGCACCTTCCGACTGGTTGCCATAGCAACAAACAGTCCCGTATAGAGCAGTGTAACTGCTCTCTTCCTGCTTGCACTCTGCAGGCTCAGCCAACTCGCGTCCTCATTATTATTAGCTTTTGTTTTCATCCGCTTTAGGGGAAAAAAAAAGGAAAAAGTGTGACCCAGGCTTGGCGGTCACGTGACCAGCCATCCTCTCACCTGATTGGCCTGCAGCGATGAGCCTGCAGCAGCTGACCAGAACGCAGGCTTCCCATTGGGGCAGCACTTCTTAGAGCACTTCCTCTTGTAGCCGGGCAGACTTGCGCACACTCCCCATGAGGAGGACTGTTGTCATAGCTGGAAACAGTCAAGACAGGACGGTTTCACGTGGGAGTCGTTCACGCGTCTCTCCTCTGGCGAGGATCTGAGACGTTGAGACTGCGATGTTGTCGTGACTCTTGACTGTTTCCAGGCAGACTGAGTCAATCATACACGACTCGACAACGCAATTGTGTTATTAGCTACATGTATTGTCAACATTTCAGGCTTTTCTCTTTACATTGTGCCTTTTTGCTGTATTTATTCTATTTTTGTTTCATTTTATTTCTACAACATTCCGCAGGCAAAAAAGTAACTAAACAGATGAGGGGCTACAAATGTCCCCTGGGCCACACTTTGGACACCGCTGCTATACAGCATACAGGAAGCCGTCACCACTTAGCACTTGAAATTTCATGGTTTTTCAAAAATATATTCATTTATAAATCATTGCTGTTTTGTGGTTTAAGATTCAAGATTCAAGAGAGTTTTATTGTCATGTGCACAGTAAAACAGCAGTTCTACTATGCAATGAAAATCTTATTCTGTTCATTCTCCCAAGAAAAGAAAGAAAACACAAGAAAGAATAAGAACATAACAAACATAAATACCAATAAATTAAGCAACAACAACAGAAGAGACATTAATACAGATAAATAATACAAATAAATAAATAAATAAATAAATAAATAAAGTGCTATGAGTGTGTGCGTGTGTTGCGTGCGGCGTGTGCGAGTGCTTCGTTGAGAAGCCTGATGGCCTGTGGGTAAAAGCTGTTTGCCAGCCTTGTGGTCCTGGACTTCAAACTCCTGTAGCGTCTGCCTGACGGTAGGAGTGTGAATAATGAGTGTTGTGGATGTGTGCTGTCCTTGATGAGGTTGTGTGTTCTTCGTAGGACTCTAGTTTTATAAATGTCTTGCAGTGAGGGGAGGGCTGCCCCAACAATGTTCTGTGAGGTCTTGATCACCCGCTGGAGTGCCTTCCTATCACGTGTTGTACAGTCACCGTACCAAACCGTACCGTACTCTGAGTTACCGTACCAAAAAATACGGCCTATTGTCTTATTAATGTCTTATTTTCTCTAATATGTACTCTGTGGGGGAAGTAGGCATGTAAAGGTGACTTTAGGGGTGTTACAGTCGCCCCTCGTTACATCGCGGTTCAAACATCGCACCCTGACTAAGGCAGTATTCAAAAATTAATCGATCAAGAAATGATTGCGGATTTGTGGTTGAATACTGCCTTTTTTAGTTAAAAAAAAAAAGCATATGTAAGCAAATTGTACTTATTCTTGGCCTAAATGAATCATTTTCAAGCATAAAAAGGGCTCAAAGAGCTAACTAAATGAACTAAAATACAAAGAGGCAGAAGAAGTGTTCTAGGAGCCTCTGTTCTGTGAGACAAGGACCAGATGTGATGGCCAGAAAAAGCAATTATTGCAAGTTGACACAATCTCACAACAGGCACAATAATAACATAATCATCTTAATGACAACACGGGCTACTGTTGGGGCCATAGCCCACAGCAAGCTGAAACGCAAGTCTTAACCTCCCACGTCACTTCCTGTCCTCCCCACATGTGTCGGCCCGCCACTAAGGTCTGCTAGGGAACACATTTACTGTGACACAGACGAGCAGGAGTTTTATTTACATTTTAAATGATTTGTTTACTCTTATTATCCACTACATTGGGTAATACGAGTGTAAAGCCATTTAAAGCCGAGGTTACATTACGCTGATGAGACAACAGCCACTGCAGGATATAAAATACGCTGTCCAGAAAAAAAACGGAACTGGAACTGTTAAGGTGTGAGCCTATGCTATCTTATTCATGTCGAATGTGTCTTATTGTCTGTTTTTTCTACAGTCTAGGTAATACAAGTATAAAGGTGACTGTACTGTATGGGTGTTGTTTCATGTCTACAGGCCTCCTAATAATGTTAAAAACCATATTGAGAAGATTGTAAACACATCTTCTATACCATAAATATTAATATATTACATTTATTAATACTGAATCCTACCTCGCAGAAATGGACTTATCGCGGTCGAGTCTGGAACAAATTAAACGGGGGATCTATCCTCTGTTTATTGCTGTGTGTGTGTGTATACAGTATATATATATATATATATATATATATATATATATATATAGCACGACTTATAGTTGAAATGTATCGTTCCACAAAAAGCTGTTTTTTTTCCCTTTTTTTAGTTGGGAGCTGATATTTTCCTGAAACGTACCTATGTTCTACTGCTGATTTGCTAAAGAACAGAAAAAGGTAGAAACAAACTTTTCTGTCTTTCCTGATGAAAGACAGCAGTCTAATGTTTCTTTTGGTAGGTTCCATGTTTATATAGCCATAGAACACAATATTCTGTGTGCCTTGAAAGATCAGTCTAAAATGGCCGCTACTGAAGGGGTTGTCTTTTGAAAAATGGCTGGGATTGAATGAGTTAATTATTAAGAACGACTACAAGAATTAAAACTATATTCACAATTTACACATGGCGCCGTGTCCGATCGTTCATCCCTTCAACAGACAAACGACAAATGACTGAAGTATCGAAAGTAAATCGATATTTTAATTTGAGAATAGATTTCGGAACATGAAGCGCTGGTATCGTAAGTACCGATATTTCCGTGTCAGTTGCGTTGTAGTGATGTGTGTCATAATGGAGAACTTTCACTGATGCACAAGCCACAGCGGGAGGAAGTTGGGAAACGTGTGACATCATTGTGATTTCTTAAAAAGAAAAAAGGACACGGGGTGAGGGTGAGGTGTCGTCTTTGTGAGGGTTTAGAAGGTCTCTGAGCCGCTTGGAAACACGTGATCCGTGACTAACTGGTCTTTCAACCTGACTGACACTGCTGAGAACCTCCAGGACATGTCTGGACTTGTCTGCACCTGCTTCAGTGTTTACGTGATGAAACCTTTTGACCAAAGTAATGCAAGGCGATTCAAGTGTTCTGGCTTATTTAGCCTATGAAATTTGTATTTTTGGTCATCCTTTTGGACAAGTAAAGATTTTCTACAAATCACTGTTTGGATGTCATTTTATTTTATAAAATGATCCTTTTTTTTGTTTGCCATTATGACCTGAGATTTTAGCCTCGTTCACACAAAAATCGCACAAAACGTTAGATCAGGCATTTATTGTTAGCCAGTGCCTTTCACACAGAACTCTTCTAAGGCATCCCGCAATCAGGTCATTGGATGCATGATGACGTTTCACACAGCAACCCTCTGTCTCTGTTGTGACTCTTGTGAAGTACTTGAGTAGATAACATCAAAGGAATATCCTTAAGTTAATTTGTTTTCTGGAAAAATGGGAATTTTGGGGGGGAAAAAAAAAAATATGTGAGAAACAGATATCCTTAATTGTGCTGAATGATTTGACGTTGGAATTGGTTGAAAAATGTTGAAGTAGTGGAGTAATTAAGATCAAAGGAAAATACTGTAATTAAGATCAAAGGAAAAGTGGGAATGTCGTGAAAAGTGGGAATTTAGGAATGTTAGTTTGAAGCCCTGGATGTGTGGATTGTTTTCATGGTGGAATGGTTTGAATCGGTTCAGAAATTTGCAAATGTTGGAAGTTTGAAAAATAGCCTGTTCATTACCAATGGGAAAAATTCTGTGGAATTTTTGAATTTGTGGAAAATCTGTGATTTCAAAAAAACAACTGAAATGGTCGCATAGGATTCCCGAACGAGCTGAATAATTTGATGCTTGGATGGTGTGGGAAAAAAACAACAAACAAACAAACAAAAAAATATATATACCTGTGTGTGTATATATATTGAAAGACAAGTCATATGTAGTATTCTGGTCAGTAATGTTACATTTCTGACACGGCATGGAGTCAGCCATGTACATTTTGCTTGAAAGCCCTGGCAGATGGCTCCAGCAACAAGACCTTTTTAATATCATGTATACAGAGTTGCATTGGATGGATTTTTTTTTCTCAGCTGATTTTTGGCTTGGAGCTGAGAACAGCTATGCCTGGGCTTCTGTCATGTGTGCTGAAGAGCTAGCAGCGCTAGCGTTAGCAGTGAACTAGCTAGTCATCAACACGTCAGTAAAACATACGTACATTATAGCGATCTAATTGATCTTAGTTATTACGTATTGTGAACAACATCAAATGCAAAGCAGGAAATGAATACAGAGCCACCATCCTCCAGTACCAGCCTGGACCTGTTTTCAATAAAGTATTTATCAGTGCAGCATGTGAGAAGGTGCGTTCAAAGACCGTCAAACAAAGTGGGATAAATCGCCGCTCGCATTCAAAAACTGGGAGATTTTTAACAGTATATTTTAGAATAGTAGTGGCGTATCAAAGAGATTTACATCCCTACTTACAGTATGACTTATATCAGCCTGAGGATTATTATTAAGTGTTGAAGGTGTGATTGCTGGAGTGTCAATCAACAGGCTGCTTGGAATCAGCGTCCCTGCTAATCACTTCCTGCTAAATGCTTGTATCTGTGCCAGTAGCATGCTAGCATGCTGTCCTCTGCTTTTTCCTTCCTAGTCGTGTCCAGCACTGTCAGAAAACATCACGTGCGCTGAGAACGGCAGCTTGTATGCTTCTTCTCCCTGCAATGGCTTTTAGCCCCACCCCCTTCCTCGCTCGCTGTAGGTTAACTGTCTATTTTTAGCGTGCGGCGGCGCAGCTGAATTGTGGGTCAGTATGTTTCAGCAGGGGAGGGGCGGCTTCTGGTGCTGCACAATGCATAAGCCGTCGACGCCTGAGGAGGGGTTGGAGTTGGAGTGGGGGGTGAATTTGCTTCTTTAGATAACACAGGATGTGTTTGTTTAATTTATATGTGCATGGCTCAGATGAAGGGTACCCTTTGCTGTCTTCAACTTCACTTGAGTAGTATTTGAAGTAGTTGTTCTAACAATGTGTACTATCCCTATCACTCTGACGTTTATAGAGGGAGGAAGCTTACCAAACCATAAATGAAGCCTGTTCATGTTTTTATTTTGCGCTAGCATGGCTATGTTGTAAAAAAGTGTCTATATTTGGATATTGAAATGTTTCATGTAAAGCATGTCTACTTTTGTTGTGAAATTAACAATATTTTCTCTGTTAATTTTGTCATGATTTGTACTTAGAATTAAAGAATGATGTCTGAAATTGGTTTCTAATGTGTTTTATTCAAATATTCTCAGTGTAAAAACTGTTGTGTAATCATTAGTGAAAATTACATAACCTTCGTGTCCGCCTGCCGATGGAAATGTTGAAGAACATAATTCCATGGAAAAACAAACCCCATGATGATTACAATGGTATATATTCATGGAATAATTACTCAACTCTGCAACTAAAGTGATTTTTTGTGTATAAAAGAGTAAAATAAGATTATTTGAACAAAAGTCTAACACAGAGTGGACACCGAGTTATGTACTTTACATTTAAGAAAGAGTGAACTTGGGAGGGTTGCTATGGGAAATGGAAGATGTCTCGATCTCTGGTATGTTGGGTGTGTGTTTTGCAATGTTGATTGTTTGTGTTGATAACATTACCAAGGTCTATCCACCAGTTTAACATTTTAAATGTAACACTTGGGTACCCTTGATCTGAGCCATGCACATGTGGAGTGATTCAAACCACCGTTTAATGTTGACAGAGCTGAATCCTGCATGGAGCAGAGGCTGGTACTAGCTTTTAACCCTCTTTTATGTCTTTAAAAAGGAAATATGTTGAAGTTAACAGCATTTTAAAATACCACTACAATACTGTACCACTCAGTTTTGCACGCTTTTTTGTTTTTACCTGAAAAACAAAAACAACATGTCAACAAAAATGTCAAAAAATGTGAATGGTGTGGTGCATGAAAACATAGAATAGTTGAAAGCAAGACGATCAAAAAGCAGTGAAAGCTTATCTCGGCATCAGACATAATGAAAACAAGATTTGTAACATGTTAATTTGCCTTCTTACACCCAGTCAGTGGACATGAATACATTCTTGTATATCAACTTCATCATTTCGTTGCACTGTTTGAGCTCCATAGCCAATTTTTAGCCCGATTTTACGCACCATTTCCGGCTGCTAGCAAGGTAGAAAGCTAAATAGATGTCTGTCTGTGAACTGCTGCCTGTTTTCTGTGTCACTAAATAAATTAAATAAAGTTACTGCTGTCGCACCGTGTAAAGTTGAGCGTTTTAGCCTTTTTCTTGGTGGAAAAAGTGGCAAATGAGATCTTTTCATTTCTAATAAAAACACAGGCTATCGTTGCGGCCGTAACCCACGACAAGCTAAAACTCAACTATCAGCCCCCGACGTCGCTTCCTGTCCGGCACACATCTGGAACACATTTACTGTGACACACAAAGCATGAGTTTTATGTGCAGTATGTATGTCTTAAATATCTTATTTTCTCTGATTATGTCTGCCACATTGGGTGATAGAATAGAATAGAATAGAACTTTATTATTACAGAAATTTGTCTTCCAACACGGCTTATAAAAATTCACTCACAATATGGAGTGTAATAGTGTCTATAGCGGTATTACTTAAACGTCCAGTGGGCTGTAATCTTGTTAAAAAATGTTTTGATAAGATTTTAAACAGGTTTTTTTATTCTGTAACTACAAAAATATTCCATCTATAAATAAGGAATCCTACTTGGCGGAAATTCACTTATCACCATCGGGTCTGGACCCAATTAACCGTAATAAATGGTATAATAAAGATTTTCCACAAATCAGTGTTTGGATGACATTTTCGTTTATGAAATGATCCTTTTTTTGTTTGCCATTATGACCTGAGATTTTAGCCTCGTTCACACAAAAATCGCACAAAACTTTAGATCCGGCATTTATTGTTAGCCAGTGCCTTTCACACAGAACTTTTCTAAGGCATCCCGCAATCAGGTCATTGGATGCATGATGACGTCGGCGGCGATGTCTCACATACTTGTCGGACAGGGACAGTTGTGGGATACCCTTTCACACAGCAACCTTCCGTCTCTGTTGTGACTCTTTTGAAGTACTTGAGTAATTAAGATCAAAGGAATATCCTTAAGTTAATGTTTTCTGGAAAAATGGGAATTTGGGGAAAAATGTGAAATTTTTAATGTGAAAAACAGATATATTTAATTGTGCTGAATGATTTGATGTTGGAATTGGTTGAAAAATGTTGAAGTAGCGGAGTAATTAAGATCAAAGGAAACTATAGTAATTAAGATCAAAGGAGACGTGGGAATGTCAGGAAACGTGAGAATTTTTGGAATGATAGTTTGAAGCCCTGGATGTGTGTCTGTTTTCATGGTGGAATGGTTTGAATCGGTTGAGAAATGTGCGAATGGTGGAAGTTTGAAAAATAGCCTATTCATTTTCAATGGGAAAATTCTGTGGAATTTTTTAATTTGTGGAAAATCTGGGATTAAATTTTTTTTTTTTTAATGAAATTGTCGCAGAGGATTCCCGAACGAGCTGAACGATTTGATGCTTGAATGGTGTGTATCGGTTGAAAAATGAAGGCGGAGTTAGCAAACAAAAGCACGTCGGAATAAGTAAAAAAAAATTGTGGGGAAACTTATACAATTTATTTAAAAAAATACTAATAATATTGAAGGACAAGTCCATTTTCCATTGGACAGCGTCAGCATGTATATCAGCCAACACCAAAAATCGAACATTTCAAAGTGAATGGGTGGACCGACATACAGTACTGTATGTTCATTCTTCCAGAATCCAAACCGCTCCGTCTTATATGAAACTGTAGCGCTGGAATGTGACGCTCCATTACGTGACAAAACACACATCATTCTGACGTGAATATCTTTTTATATATTAATAAGGGAAAATAATAAGGGAAAAGATTCAAGATTCAAGATTCAAGAGTTTTATTGTCATGTGCATGGTAAAACAGCAGTTATACCATGCAATGAAAATCTTATTCTGTTCATTCTCCCAAGAAAAGAAAGGAAACACAAGAAAGAATAAGAACATAAGAAACATAAACACATAAACATAAATACCAATAAATTAAGCAACAACAACAGAAGAGACATTAATACAAGCAAATAATACAAATAAATAAATAAATAAATAAAGTGCTATGAGTGTGTGCGTGTGTTGCGTGCGGCGTGTGCGAGTGCTTCGTTGAGAAGCCTGATGGCCTGTGGGTAAAAGCTGTTTGCCAGCCTTGTGGTCCTGGACTTCAAACTCCTGTAGCGTCTGCCTGACGGTAGGAGTGTGAATAATGAGTGTTGTGGATGTGTGCTGTCCTTGATGAGGTTGTGTGTTCTTCGTAGGACTCTAGTTTTATAAATGTCTTGCAGTGAGGGGAGGGCTGCCCCAACAATGTTCTGTGAGGTCTTGATCACCCGCTGGAGTGCCTTCCTATCACGTGTTGTACAGTTACCGTACCAAACAGTGATGGAGGCGGTAAGGACACTTTCCATAGTGCATCTGTAGAAGCAACTCAGGATTGTGGTGGACATGCCAAATTTCCTCAGTCTTCTCAGGAAGTACAGTCTCCTTTGGGACTTCTTCATAATTTGTTGGGTGTTGTGAGACCAGGTGAGGTCCTCGCTGATGTGTGTGCCAAGGAACTTGAAGGTTTTCACCCTCTCCACCTCAGTCTCATCAATAAACAGGGGTCTATGCGGCTCCTTTTCCCTTGTTCTTGGGTCAATGATCATCTCTTTGGTCTTATCTGTATTGAGAAGGAGATTGTTATCACGACACCAAGCTATGAGGTCCGCCACCTCTCTTCTGTATGATGTTTCAACACCACCAGTGATCAGGCCGATGACTGTAGTGTCATCCGCAAATTTAATGATGCTGGTGTTGTTCTGGGAGGCCACGCAATCGTAGGTGAAGAGCGTGTAGAGGAGCGGACTCAGCACACACCCCTGTGGGGTCCCAGTGCTCACAATTCTTGAGCTGGATGTGCGATTGTGGACTCTGACTGACTGGGGCCTGCCTGTGAGAAAGTTAAACACCCAGTTACAGAGGGAGGGAGACAGGCCAAGTGTGAGGAGCTTATTTGTGAGTTTGTGGGGGCAGACTGTATTAAAAGCAGAGCTATAGTCTATAAATAGCATTCTGACGTATGTGTCCTGGCCCTGTAGGTGAGAAAGGGCTGTGTGGATGGCAGTGTTGACTGCATCATCCGTGGACCGGTTCTGGCGATATGCAAACTGTAGAGGGTCCACAGTTGCCACCGGGATGCTCTTTTTGATGTGGGTCATGACTATTCTTTCAAAGCACTTCATAACAATAGGAGTGAGTGCTATAGGGCGATAGTCATTCAAGCAGGTCACGTTGCTCTTCTTGGGTACGGGCACTATGGTGGTGGACTTAAAGCAGGTCGGTACAGATGCTTGTGTAAGCGACAGGTTAAATATGTCGGCAAGCACATCAGCTAGCTCTGATGAGCAAACCCGAAGTGCACGTCCTGAGATGTTGTCTGGCCCTGCTGCTTTTCGTGGGTTTGTTTTGTTCAGAACCCTGCGCACATCAGCTGATGTCACCATGAGAGGTGAGTCCTGTGTGCTCCCCAAGTCCAGCCACCCTCTCTGCTCATCAGGAGTTTGGGTGTCAAAGCGGGCATAGAACTTGTTCAGCTCGTCTGGAAGTGTGGTTTGGCTGGACGTGGCTACGCTACTCTGCTGTCGATAGTCTGTGATGTGCTGGAGCCCCGCCCACATGCGCCGAGGGTCTGAGGTGGAATAGTAGCCCTCCAGCTTCTGTCTGTACTGTCTTTTGGCCTCTCGTATGGACCTCCTCAGGTCATATCTGGCCTTTTTGTATATCTGGCCTTTTTGTAGTCATCAGCGGTGCCCATGACAAATGCAGTCGAATGAGCACGTAGCTTAGCCCTTACATCACAGTTCATCCACTGTTTTTGGTTAGGGTATTTTCTGTAATACTTGGTGGTGCTAACAGTCTCTATGCATGTGCTAATGTAGCCAGTAACAGCAGAAGCATATTCATCCAAATCAACAGTACAATCTTCCCTCCCCGCTGCAGTTTTAAACACATCCCAGTTTGTGCAGCCAAAGCAGTCCTGAAGTACTTGATCAGTTTCTTCATTCCACACTTTAACTGCTGTACTTACAGGGGGAGCTTTTTTAAGAAGTTGTCTGTATGTTGGATAAAGGAATATAGAGATGTGGTCAGCCTTACCAAAGTGGGGTCTTGGAACAGCCTTCAAAGCACCTTTCATGTTGCTGTAGACTTGGTCCAGGATGTTATTTTCCCTTGTGGGAAAGCTCACATGCTGGTAATATTTGAGGAGGACAGTCTTGAGGTTACAGTGGTTGAAATCGCCAGATATAATGAATACAGCGTCTGGGTGTTTGGTCTCGTGTTTATCAATGATGTCATGCAGGAGGCCTAGTGTGTTAGCAGTGTTAGCTCGTGGTGGGATGTAAACAGCAGTTAAATACACAGCGCTAAACTCACGAGGCAAATAAAAAGGTCTGCATTTCACCATCAGCAGCTCAATGTCCTGCGAGCAGTGCTTTTCCATCGTCTGTACGTCTGTGCACCACCGTTTGTTTACGTAAACACAGACGCCGCCACCTCTGTGTTTACCAGACGCTAAAGTCCGATCTCCCCGGTAAGCAGCAAATGATTCCAACTGGATCGCCGAGTCCGGTATATCCTCCGTCAGCCAGGTTTCTGTGAAGGTGAGGACACAGCATTCCCTGATCTCACGTTGAGCTGTAATCCTTGCTCGTAGTTCGTCCATCTTGTTTTCAAGAGAGTGGACGTTGGCTAGCAGCAGGCTTGGTAGCGGTGGCCTCGTCGCTCTAGCTTTTAGCCTAGCATGCAGGCCGGCTCGCTTGCCTCGTTTACGCCTCGGATGCTTTGCTCGCCGGGTATTCAGCTCACCAGGCCCGCAGGCTGCTGCGTCCTCTCGGCGCAGAAGAAAGGCAAAGAAAACGAAAATGTCGTGTTGTAGCTAGCAAGGTAGCGCTAGCCCAACGTTCGATGTTAACTGACCGAACATTTTCACATCGTTTTGTCAGTCAGCAGCGAGAAATCAGCTTCCACCCAACTTTACATGTTGTTTTGTATCGAAAGTTGGAAGGCACTAACGATCAATCATTTTTGTTGTTTTGAAGCAGTTGTCCAGCTGTCTTATGATGCATGCTTGGATGCATTTCGTTGTCAACAAAACTTTTGCATTTGTTCGTTCACGGTTGGAAAGTAGCGGTAGAAACGTGCCTGAGTAGCAGTAGGAACGTTATGCCAACAGGGCGTGAGCCAACATTTTTGTTGACGTATAGGCTTTGACTGAATTATTCCTCAGTGCAAGTAATCCCTGGGTTTTTTTCGCGTGGCTGCTCCGTGTTTTGCCTGGGAGAATTTCCTCTGAATTGTTTACACTGCGGCTTTGCACGCATGCGGTTTTTTAAATCCCCGAAAAATAAAAGTAGGCCTGTTGGGGATGATGTGGCCGTGTTTTGAAATGCCGTCAGTGTTGACAGATATTTTACAGACCCTGGAGACGTGAAAACGTCTCGTCGCAAATACTTGTGACATTGCGTCTGACTTTTTGAAAATTTGCTGATGTGCAGCAGGGTTTGGGTCCTTGATGATGAAGCATCTAAGCCTGGTGTATCCAAAGTGCGGCATGGGGTCCATTTGTGTCTTGCGGCTGTTTTTTGTTGTTTTTTTTATTGGCCTGTGGCATATTTTTAAAATATAATAAAAAAAAAGAACACAAAAAATGGAAAAGTCAGCAGTGATTTTCAAAGAATAAAGTTAAAATATTAAAATAAATCTAATGAAAAAGTGTTGCAATTTTACGAAAATAATGTCATAATATTGAGGAACTGTAAAGACATTTTTGTTGTATAAAATTGAAATATTAAAGACAAATCTGTTGTTTAAACAACAACAAACAAAATCAATAAAATTGTAATTTTTGGAAAATTAGAGTGCGGAAAAAGTTATAATGTTACAAGAATAAAGTGAAAATATTATGGTAATAAAGGCATTATTACAAGAAAATTTACAAGAAGAATAGTAGGAAAAGTAAAAAAACCCCAGCAGAAATGGGATAAAAACAGCTGTAATCTTACGAGAATAAAGTTGATTATGACAAAAAATTCTAATGAAATTTTTTAAAATACGTATTATGAGGAAGAACAATGCAATTTTTGCAGCATAGAGTTGAAATATTAAACAAAAAACATATTCAGGGATGCTTAGATCGATCGGCCACCCGTCAGTATCGGCCGATTTCCGTAAAAAACCCGCGATATTGGCCTTTCAAAGCAGACCCCAGAAAACGATCGTCATGTGCCGGCACATCGTACATGTCTGCCGTGTCACGTAGGCTTGCCAGCAAAATGACGCGTCCCGTACTGGGCTTGACACAGGCTACGCCAATCGATGCCAGCGTGATGGATCACTCCCTTACCAAACCTATTGGTGTTGGACTATTCTTGCATCTTTGTTCACGCACTTTGCCCGGCTGTCACTGGCTGTGCTTTATTTACATTGGTGGCAGCTAGCTAGAGTTATCCGCCTAGCTTCTGGTCTTCAGACTCCAAATGTGACTTTTTACCACGGTGACATTTTGTTTTTAAAACAAACGAGCAATGCAGTTAGTTCGGAGCTCGTTTTTGTCCCACGGGCAAGCCACAAGTGGATATTAGATTCATGGGGTGCGTACTAACTTTCTCAAGTGTCACCGAACAACTTTACTATCTTGTTATCATTATACTAATTATATCTTGTCCGCAAAACACTATTTGAGTGTTGTGAGGTGATTTTGAAACTGAAGCAAAGAACATTTGCTTCAACTCTCAGTAGTTTTTTATTAGAATTGTTGAATTCAGACTTCATGCCTTTTTATATAATGAACATGAGCAAAACATAGCACACTGTTTGCATGGAGATCTGCTTGGTAAATAAATACTAGTAGTGCACAACTGAAATGTTGCCAGTCATCAAGAAAACACAAATAGTTTAACAGTCATGAAAGGTGGATACCTCTGCAACCTGGACACCCAATTTATTCTGTTTTAAGTTGCGCAGGACAGATTTCTATTTAGTAAAGATATTCATTTGTATTATTTTATTCTCTTCATTTTGTTATCTTGAGCTAAAAAAAGAATTGTTGAACAATGTATTTCCTATGTATTCGTATTACTCCAAAACAAGCATCAAATGAAATTCAGGTTTGTGTCAAATAATCAAATAATTGTGTACAAAAATTGTACACACAAGTAATGGCAAAAAAAGACAGTTTATTTTTTCGTAAATGAATTGAACATTCTACAGTTAATCCATTTGATCGGTATCGGCCCCGATCTCATTCGTGGATGATCGGTATCGGAATCAGCAGCATAAAACCCCGATTGGAGCATCTCTAAAATATGTCCCTTTTTAAAAAGTCGTAATATTATGAGAAACAAAACTAAATAAAGTACATTTTTGGGGAAAATTGAGAAAATTTCTAATATTGAAAACGTCAAAATACGGGAGTAAAGTCATATTACGAAAAGTTTACAAATATTATTCCAGAAGAAAGTTAAAATGTTTGGGAAAACGGCAAACGTGGGGAAAAGTTGATGCAAATAGGCTTTTTCAGCTACAGTATATCATCTCACCCATGAGATGCAGTTTTTTTCTTGAAATATATCTAACTATCAAAGTGGCCCTTGCATCCTTTCATTTTTCACTACGTGGCCCTCGCTGGAAAAAGTTTGGACACCCCAATCTAAGTTCACAATGCTTACAGTAGGGGACATGGGAATACCACACACAAGTGGGCGTAGGCGCTCTTATCTGTATTTAGCGTCACCAAAAAGAGCTAAAAGGGAACAAGAGAAGATCTTTCACCCAGCAGAGGCCCTCCGTTATCCAACCCTGCTTCTTAAATTCCCCCCAAACCACCACACTGCTGCTCCCTCTTTTCAGCAGCGCTTCAAACATCTCTGTGCTAATTAAGAGTGCCTCACCCTTCCCTTGCTGTGAAAAGAGAGCCGCTGTCTTTTATTGCAGCAGAACGTGAAAGTCAAAGCTCGCCATCACATGACCCTATATTTACCAGAACAGCTCCCGCCCCCGCATTACCCTCGTGGGGCTTTTGAAGGGCTGATGGAAGTGCTCGTGTAGAACGTTCCAGTGGCCTAGACGTGGCCCCGCCCTGCTTTTTGAATACGCGGGATGTATTTAGAGGAGTCAATGTCAGGATGGTCCTGGACCACTGACTTCCTGTGTGTCGCTGCATCTGTCTGCCAGCTGCTTCCTGGCCAAAAGGACGAGATGAGGCTGATACGCCATCATCCATGACAGGCCAGTTACTTCGTAAAGCGGAACCCTCTTGAATAAACCCTGTTTGCCGACACGCGCCGTCTAAATCACAGGTGTCAAACTCAAGGCCCGCGGGCCAAATGATTCCCGCCACCTCATTTTATGTGGCCCGCGAGAGCAATTAAATAGGTCAAAAGCGTGCTTTGATCAAAAACAAAATTTTCCACAATGCCTATTGACTACAATACGAAGTGACGGCTTCCCGCCACTAAACGGCAGTGTCTCCACATCAATGCCAACGAGTTGAATTGACAAATAAATAATGATCCCAAAATGTCCAGGGAGAGAAAAGTTGATGGAAGACCGTTTCAAGAAAGATGGGAAGGCGGGTACTTGTTTGTGCTTCAAGGAGAAAGACCGGTATGTCTTTTGTGTTACGAAGTGATGTCGGTTTTTAAAGAGTTCAATTGCCCAGCAGAGTGTGGTCACGAAATCCACAGCCAAAAACAATGCGGCAGTGGAAGCTAGCTTTATTGTCCCTGAAGAAATTGCCCACGCTTCCAAGTGTTTTTCAGACAAGTGTTTTTTTTTAAGCATTGCATGCTGAAGGTCTGTGAGCAGGTGTGTCCCGACCAATTAGACTTTAAAAATATCAGTTTTTAGCTTAGTTACTAGCCTAAAAACTTGACCAATATAGTTGTAAACTGAGTCAACTTTTATTTTGTAATTTGTAGTTGATTACATATTATTTATGTGTAGCTGCTGTTGCAATTATTTAGCACAGTCAAACCTGTCTTAGCGGCCACCTTTATAGAACGGCCACCTGCCTATAGCAGCCACTGAAAAATCCCCCGCAGCAAATGTACATGTTATAGACCCTGTGTATAGCAGTCACCTGTCCAACGCAGCCAGCGGCCACCCATTTTGTCTCCCTTGGTCAATATCTGACCGCATATAGCGGCCAAATTACCAACTCAAGTAGAAGCTTCATGCACGAAAAAGTTTCGTTTTTCAATCAATGAAGCCGTCGTGTGTAGACTTTAATTACTGAGTCCTAGCTCAGTCACAATCATTCACAAGATCCACACAAACTGTCAGTTGTTCCACATTAAAAAGGCCTCTTCTTTTGAGCTTGCTATTTCCTGGTCAAACATGGAACTTTAGAGCATTTGCACCAAAACATTACCACAAAGTATGCTGGGAACAGGACGTGCTCCCAGCGACGCTACAATAAAAAAAAACATACGCTAGCATGCATGCGGCAGCGGGAGCAAAACTGAGTTTGGTTGTACTTAATTGAAGTATTTTAGAATGTACTCACGTTATTTTTCATCAATCCTCATCCACAAATCCATCAAAGTCCTCATCTTCTGTATTCGACACAAAAAAGCCGTCTTCTTTTCCGTTGGCTACTAGTCTGTTAACTTGTCAGTGTTATTCAGCTCCGAAGCAAAGAAGGAAACTTCTCCTGTTGCTTCTGCCAACTTTATTTCTTGAACGCGGCCACCAGACAGCAGCTCAGAACACACACACATCTCTCAGCATCGTCTCTCCTTCCTGCTTGCCCACAAGGCAAAGGTTAAACAAGCCCCACTACATAGCTGTCCAGCCAATGCCTGTAAGAAATGACACCGTTTATTTCCTGGTGTGCACTGGTCAATACTGTAATGCCGCTTGTTGTGGGGAAGGAGAGACTCACGTCGCCGATGCACTTTAATGGCTTTATTAACAGCGGAGAACACTGCAGGACTTTACATCCACGCCAACATAAACACACTTCCCAACTCTCTCCAAACTCACAGCTAGCACTGAGCCTAGCTCTCCTGCTCGGGACGCCCGCCGTCACTTCCCGTCACTTCCTGATGAACTAAAGCTGTAATGACACTCTGCCGTATAAAAAATAAAATATTAAAAACAAGCGTAAGACATTACTAGCACAGCTTTGTTCTGTGGGTGGTGGATATATTCTATCAGTTATTATTAAGCCTCTAGCTTCCTTTTAGTAAGTAAAAACCTTGGCTATGATTGCACTACATTGTCATGTAGACCTACAAAGTACACTTGGAAGAACAAGAGGTGAATAAATGTATTGCAACTGATGTGAAACTGATGAGGGGTAGGATTAAATAAGCTTTGCTTCTTCCTACTCCTTTTTGGACATGCAAAATTGTGAATTGTACTATGTGATGTGCTACTGTTTGACTCATATGCATGTTCAGGATTAAAACCATGAACCATGATAATAACAAGCCTAGTAGTGCTGTACAACTTTTATCCGCAGTCCGCAGTGCCCTCTACTGGTCAACATTATTATTATTATTATTATTTTCCCCCCTTTTTTTCTTTTTTTCCCTCTACTGGTCAACATTCAAACTGGACGCCAACCTGTCTATAGAGGCCACCTGTCTATAGCGGCCACTTTTGCAGACTCCCTCTAGTGGCCGCTATAGACAAGTTTGACTGTATTTGCAGGTTTTATGTTTGCATGCAGACAAATGATTGTAGTCAAACCATCAGTTGGATGCAAGACTGTGCAGCCTTTTTTTGTGTAAAATGCTACATCTGTCATACATGCTGTTAGCAGCTCACAATTGTTGATTCTACAGTAATTAGGCTTATTTTAACTTTGACAAAAACGTTTGGAACAAAGTTAATGTCATCACTTGTGTTTTAGGTTATTTTTCTTAATTCACTTGGATAGTTTGATCCTTGATTGATGGAGTAGTGTGGGTTTCATAAGCTGACAAATTCAAATGATTTATGTTAGAACAGAGCAACAAGTAAAGATATTTTTTTTCTATGCAACTGTAATGTTTGTCACTTGAATAAGTCATAAATGTAGAGTTATTGAACATTAAGGAGTTGTTACGTTTATTTTACATTACATTTAGTTTTATTTGTAAGTTACATCTGGCCCTTTGAGGACAGCTATTATGTCGATGTGGCCCTAAGTGAAAATGAGTTTGACACCCCTGGTCTAAATCGACCAAATTGTCAAGTTCCTTACGTTCCACCTACGTGTTTTGTAAAAACTCTAGTCATCAGCGAACCTAACCTACTGTAAGTGTTTTATGTAAAAGCTGGAGTTGTTAGTGAACCTAACCTATGTGTTTTTGTAAAATTTTGTAAACGCTAGTTGTGAGTGAACCTAACCTACATGGTTCTCGTAAAAACTATTCAGTCTTCGTGAACCTAACCTGCGTGTTTTTCGTAAAAACTAGAACCATCAGTGAACCTAACCGTGTTTTTCGCACAAACAATTTAGCCGTCTATTACTTAAACTACATGTTTTTTGTAAAAGCTATTTAGAATCATCAATAAACGTAACTTATGTGTTTTTTTTTGTAAAACTATTTAGTTGTTAGTGAACATAACCGACATGTTTTTCGTAAAAACTACTTAGTTGTCAGTGAACCTAATCTCACTGTTTTTCCTAAGAAGTTGTCTGTGGACCCACTTGTTTTCGTGGACATCGACAACCAGCTAGCACGCAATGAAAGTAAATATTTTGTTAATTCAAGAGTGTTCAATGAAGCTAACATACTTGTTTTTGTTAGCATTGTAGACATTCAGGTTGTCATTGAACCTAATCTACGTGCTTCCGTAAACTTGTCGCCATTACCCTAGAAAAATAGCAAACAAGTAAAAAGACAGACGCTAAATCCACACAAAAGCGTGACACAAAATGGAGCTTCATAAGCTGCTCGTACCAGAAGTTCAACGCAACTCTGTCCCGCTTTCCTTACCGAGCTTCCTCCTGTGCCCGACAGAACTTAGTGAAGTAGTGAAGGTAGTTGAATGTCGGCCATAAATATCCACCAGCTTTGTGGTCAAGCTGAGAGTTGTGGCTGCAGGAACGCTTTCCTTTCACTCCGGGCAACATTTGGCGTTGAATAGCAAGGACACACACAAAAAGGGTGTCACTGGCCTTTTGCTTAGACTGGAAATTGATGAGGCTGACGTCGTGACAATGGAACCATGATGACATCATTGGTGAGTTGTTGTATCCAAGCAAGATTGTCACTTTCAATCTTCCACTGAAATGATTGATCAGTCATCAGCGCTAAACTGGCTTTGCTCAATCAGAAACGGCGCTCACTGTCAAACATTTTATTGGGTGATATTTCAGTATTCAGTTCACGTATGAAAAAGCCTTAATTCTGCATCATAATTGTAATAAACAGAGCCCACCCAGTGTGCACAGAGCAGACGGTTGGGCGCTATGCCACGGCAAGGCCTGCATGGTGACGTGGGCGGGGCCGTCTCGCATCAGTGGCCACCAAAAACTAGGCCACCGGCCTCTTTGACGCGGCACAGACGCACTGGACCAAGCGGCCGCGCCGCGCCGATCTCCACTGCGCACACGTGCCGTCCAAATGAGCCACATCTGACATGGAGCGTGCACATACGCGGCTAACGCCTGACGTGACCTGTTAGCTTTGTTGTTATAACCTGCTGTCGTATTGCATACAAATCTCACTCATTTCATTTGGATTTTGCATGTGATTTGCTTTAAATTTGCAATTTGTAAGCATTTTATCCAGGCGGGCCATGTGCTTTCAGGCTCCCTCTGCTGTTATAAAACGCTTTTTTTGTGGAATTAAAACATACTGTTTAATTTGAATATATTGATAGAAATATTGGAATTACATGAGCTGTAAGGTGCTAGGAAATCTTAAAATATGATCTTGGAAGTGTGTGAAAGTCCGAAAATCATCCCTGGTTGTTGTCTTGGTCATGCATTTTAACACTACTGACATTCAGAACAGTGCTTTTCACATTTTGTCAGACATGCAGATGAAAAAAAACAAACTTGTCAACACGTAACGCAAAATAACAACAACAAAAAAGCTTACCATTTACTCCAACATAAAATTGCAAATAAAAGCTAAATCAAACCAAATTTACAATTAATTGTACTGAAAACTGTATTGCCATCTCAGAGCTGTTTTTTTTAAATTAAAATTTCATGTTATTTCTGTCATATTTTCTCCTCACTGTACGCATTCAAGTGCCAAGGTGTCCCACGTGTGATTTATTTTTACTTGTATTTATTTTTATAATGAGTAGTAACACAGACTACTTGATTTTTCTGGCGGATTACACTTTGCAGCACTGATCACTGCATCATGTGATGTTGAAGTGTAGCACCAAGCGGCAACGTAGCCCTGGTGGCACACCTCACAGTCGCTAACGAGCTAATTGAGTTAGCCACGTACACTGGCGCCCTCCACTCTAATTGGCACGGGACTCTCCACGTTGCCTCTAAGCAGCTTCTGGTCTCCCTGGATTAGTCGCCTGCGCTTCAGCAGCGACCTCCTCGCTCAGATTTCATTTGCAGCATGCGGAGTGTATTTTTTATTTTTTTTAAGAATTAGGTCAAGGGGGGGTCGCAAAGGGACGGGAGAGGATTTAAAATCCCCAAACTACACTTAAAGAAATTAGCTGATGATGCCCGCACAACAAACAAATCCTTTATTATCAGCCATTCGCTATGCGTCTCTTGCCAAAGTCACAAGCACATGTGCACTCAGTGACTAGTCCCGGTTATGTCGACAACTGCTGATGCTGGCATGAGTCAGCCAATCCAAGGGGTGTCGACATAAACTGCTTTCGCAAGCTTTTGTCAAAGCGTTGAAGGATAGATAGAGCGACTGAAATGGTGCTTTGCTTTGAAAAATGCAGCACACCAGGCATTTACCGTTTAAAATGTTTATCACAGTAATCCCTCGTTGAGCGCACTTAATTGGTTCCAGTGAATTTCCGCGAAGTAGGATTCCTTATTCACAAATATCACATTATTTAACATTATTTAATATTAACACGCGCCGCAGCTGTTCGATGGGGGGAAAAAAAGAACATCCACACGTCAATCGCTGACGCTGGGAGCACCAAGGTATGTCGGATTGCAAGGTTTAAAGTGTGTGTAAAGCACGTAATGTGTGCTTCCAATTACGCCTAGCACACTGCCACTTCCATATTACCTTTCTTATCATTCATAGTAGCGATGCCGTAGTTCAGTCTAATTGGCTTCTGGCTGGTCTGTTCTCACGAGACAGCTTTTCTCCCAACGAGAAACCATCACGTCGTAATCTAACACCCCTGGGGACCAGTGTAGAATACTGCATATCAGCGTCTTTGAATGCGTCTTTGAATGCCTTATATTTGTATTTCAGTTGATTTAGCCATTTTTATGCCTGAAACTGTTTCATTTATAAATAAAATGTGCATTTTTTGGGGGGACTGATTATAGGCCGCATTCAGCCACCAACTGCACTGCCTCATACTGAGAATTGTTTGTAACATTTTGTCCCTATGCGTGTAGCCAAATACGGCCACCGAAATATTAGAAATTCCTCAGGCTGACCATCAAGCAGTAGCAGTTGAAAGGTTTGGAGACACTTTGCCGTTGAATACAATCACCCCTCGTTTATCGCGGTTAAGTGGTTCCAGAACCAACTGCCAAGTGAATTTTCGCGAAATAGGATTCAATATTAACCCTTAGATGCATAAGTGGGTCAAAAATGACCCGGTGAGGTTGTTTTCTTGAAATATCTTCGGACTGAAAATTTGTTATCATTTCATATTCCAGGTATTCCTCAAAAAACATGTTTTTTATATAATGTCATTCACAATTTTAACTTACCTTTTATACATTTTAAGAAATTTCAGTTTTTGTATTACTACCCCAAGCTTCCATAAGTGGGTCAAAAATGACCCGCGTGCATTTTCTATGGAATCCCATGAGAACCAATGATTCTAATCAACTTTGGCTGTCAGCAATAAATTAACTGTGGACCACGCAGACTATATCAGAAGTGTCACCCCTCAGGAAGATTATTTTACACAGTAAGAGCTGATACTGGTAGGTGCAAGTTTCTACAGTACATGCCAAGCAAGCCTGCCAAGTACGGCCTAAAGATCTTCTGGGTTTGTGATGCACGCATCCCCTATGCAATAGATGGTATAGTTTACACGGGGAGACAACCAGGGGAAGAAGTTCAGAAGAATCTGGGAGAAAACATTGTCCAGCAGTTGTGTAGTAGATTTAGAAACACAGGTCGCAACATCACCATGGATAACTTTTTCACCAGCGTGCCACTCGCGCAGCATCTCCTGGAGAAGGATCTCACTATTGTGGGGACTCTACGTCTGAACAAGCCAGACATCCCTCCTCTGATGAAGCCTTCCAAGTCCAGGGAGGTTTACAGCACAGAGTTTGGATTCAACGACAGCCTTACCATGGTCAGCTATGTCAGAAAGAAAGGAAAAGCTGTTGTGCTCCTGAGCACGATGCACCACGACGAAGCAGTGGATGAACATAGCAGAAAGAAAAAAACAAGTGATCACATTTTACAACGAGACAAAAGGAGGTGTAGACACCATTGACCAGATGGTTGGCAACTACACGTGCAAGCGCCAAACAGAGGTGGCCCATGGTGCTGTGGTACAACATAATTGACATCGGCACCCTGAATGCCTACACCTTTTTCATGGCTCGGCACCCAGATTTCAAGAGTGGCATCACCAATGCATGACGGCTGTTCCTCAAAGAGCTGTCAAAGGAGCTTGTCACACCACACATGAGGAGTCAACTGGAAAGCTGCCCCCAACTGCAAACCTCGATTATTGAAGCAATGGAAAGGTACGGGGTGACAAAAGCCACAACCCAGACACAGGAAAGAAATACACAGGGCCAACCAAAGAGAAAAAGGTGTCAGATCTGCCCAAGTAACAAAGTCAACAATAGGTGTGGGAAATGCAATGTACCTGTGTGCAATGATCACTGCCAGAAACAGGTAGTTTGTCAGAATTGCATACAGTGATGAGACAAGAAGGCAAAACAGGGAAAAGAGAGAGGAACTGTCAATCAATGACTGGATAGTTCTACACATACACACACACACACACACACACACACACAGACACACACACAGACACACACACAATGGATGCTCACATTTTTCTATTGCTGTTCTGGGTAATTTTCTTTTTCAAAAATGTTAAAAAGTGAAAAATAAAGATATTTCAAACATGAAATCATTCTTGTATGGTACTAAATATAATACTAAATATTATACAAGTGATTATTCTTAACCAAAATGACAAAAATTTCATAAAAACGCATTGATTGTATTATGGGTCATTTTTGACCCACTTATGGAAGAGTGTAGGGTCCAGTTACTCGTGCATCTAAGGGTTAATAGATTGAATAGTTCCGTAGTTAGAGAGTAGAAAACGTGTTTATGACCTTCTAAATACAGCTTTTGACATTATTAGAGCTTTGTAAATATGAAATAACACCCCTATAGTCACCTTTACACTCCTATCATTCTTTGTTTACCCCACATTGTGCAACTCTTACGCACGAGCTACGGCATCTGTGAAGGGATCTCACAAGAGACGGCCGCCGCTAGCTACCGAGCTAACTAGTTAGCCTCCCATTTATTTCTTCTAAACTTAAGAAAAGGTTTGAAACGTGAGTGGGGATGAAGGACAAAGAAGCCCAAAACGTACCACTTCCACAGGGAATGGGAGGACTACTTTTTTCCTCAATGATATGTCGGGCTATGCATGCAAGTTAATGTAATGTAATGTGTCATTAATGTAACATTATTGATGCAAAGTGACCAGAATCCTACATATGACTTGTCTTTCAATATTTTTTGACTAATGATACGCCACAAAACAGCTATCATTTATTAATTCATCAATAATTAAATAACTGCCAGACAGTGAGGGACGACTGCAATATGAGGAAGTGTCTCCAAATGATTGGCTGGTACTGTTTGTCTGCACACAAGCACACTTTCCTCAACTTGTTTGTGACATCCTCGCGGTCTTATTAGCATATTCCTGCAGGTGAAACCAGTGCTCAGACAAGCTTGGGTGTCTCTTATCGGAACGCCAAACCAGAGACGTTGTGATTAACATCTTCATTTACTCTTTTGTGTCACATTTAATTACCTCACAAGCATTAGCTTCCCCAAACATGACATGCAGCTTTGTCTTGGGCCTCTAACAGGATTTGTATAATAGCGTACAATCCCTGATTCATATCTCTACAACCCCCAGTCAGGCGCGATCAGCATTAATGAGCCTCAGCCACACGAATAACGAGCTTTCGGTGGACACTGACTCTGGATGAGGGAGGACAAAGTGCTCGGGCGGAGAGAAACTCAGCGTCTTGGTAAAAAAGTCAAATAAGTGCATCCGATGCCGAGATAATTGTCGTTTACTGGGGTGTGTGTGTGTGTGTGTGTGTGTGTGTGTGTGTGTGTGTGTGCGTGTGTGTGTGTGTGTGTGTGTGTGTGTGTGTGTGCGTGTGTGGCAGGGTCAAACCTGTGGAGAAAGGTGTGGAAACCTCCATAACAAAGCCTCCTTCTGACAGTTCTTACATAAAACCCAGTTTCCACGAAACAATCCAGTTCAGTTCGGTACATTACAGGACACATTTGGTGGCATTCCCATCGCAAAAGTTCACGGCCACTATGACATTTTTTTGTAAAGCAATATGCTAAGAAGTTATATACTGTGTATTTCAGGAAAAAACTGCATCTCACTTCTCATAATATAGAAGAAAAGGGACTATTATTAGTATGACCTTTGCTCTTTTTTCCCCCATTTTTGCTGTTTTTTTTTTTATATTTTCCAAATATTTGAACTTTCTTCTTAAATAATCTTTCAAAATTTTCTTCTCATAGAATGACTTTATTCCCATAGAATTATATTTTTTACCCCCAACCTAATTATTTACATTTTTTTTTATCTCATAATGATGCGACTTTTAAGAAATAACCTATTTTTTCTTTAATATTTCAACTCTATGATTCTAAAATAGCATAATTTTTCCTCATAATAGTACAAGTTTATACTCATAAAAATTGCAGCTTTTTTCTCATTGGAATACAAATTTTTTTCTCTCTAAATATTTTGACGTTATTCTTGTACAATTACTGTTTGTTTTTGTAATTTTCCAACTATTTCAACTTTCGTCTTGTAAGTTTTCTTCTTTTAGTGCCATAATATTTAGACTTTATTCTCATACTATTTTCCCCAACCTAATTTTCCAAAAATGACAACATTATTTGTTGTTTAGTTTATTTATCATATTATGAATAAAAAAAGGTCTGATCTTTAATGTTTCAGCCTTGTGCTACTAAAATGACGTTATTTTTCATCATAATATTATGTTGTTCTTGTAAAATCAAGACTTTTTCTCATTAGATTGCAACTTTTTTCTCTCTCAATATTTTCACTTTATTCTTGATTATTTTTTAAATGTATTTACATTTTTGCTGTTTTTTTAAATTCAAATAAAAAATAAAATAAAAAAATTATCATTTTAGAATGTGCCACGGGCCGCAAATGGCCCCTTACAGTGACAGTGTTTGTTTTTGTTGTGTGCGCACTAGGCTGTGTGAGGAAGTTCAACTCAGTCCAACTTACGGGGCTCATTAACAGCGCCACCGTGTGGTGTATTTGTCTGAAAAATAATAGCACATGCAACACAGCGGGTTTGCACGCCTTCACAAATTTTCGCCCTTATGTGTGCAGCTGTTGGCTCGTTTTTTCCCACGACGTGTCGCATTTATCCCCTATGTTAAATTCATTGGTGCTACTGTGCGTTGGCATGCTGTGATGTTACGTTATTGACGTAGCTTATGCAAACGGCCAGTGACTGATGGGGCCGCGCCCCTGCAAAGATGTTTTGCTTGATGGCAGCTGTATTTTTCGACAGATTTTTGCTCCAATGTGACACACGTGTGCTTATCAGTGCCTGAAATGTGTGTGTGAGTGAGGCAGGATTGCTAACCACTTAATCACTGTGCTGCATGTGAACCATCTTACTGGCATTTGATACTTTTTATAGCCATTCTGCCTCTCATTGACAACATTGTGGGACACGCAGAGGTCGTCTACGCAGAGGTCGTCTCTCGGCCCAGATTTAAACAAATCCCTGTCTGACTCTTTGCGGCCAATCCTGTGGTTGTGTCCTTAAACGCTCGGCGAGCAGCATTCATATCATCTCTGAAGTGCTTTAGGTAGGTACTTTATTCATCTCCAAGAGTAATTCACATTTCCAGCAGCTGTGCAAGAATGTCGTCATAAAATTAATTTGCCTTTGAGAGCGTTGCCAAGAAAGGAAAGGAAAAGGAGCGTCCTGACTTGGACTTGCGGTCTTTTCTGCCTTCACCTCCACGCGTCCCCGGTGGGGGTGTCGGTGTTGTTCCTGATAATCCTCCCAGCTCAGAGGGCTGAGGGAGGAATGTCACGATGAAAGGAGAGGCGAGAAGGTCAGGTCGCCTTGCGTCTCGAGGTCCTTCTGCTGTTCAGAGAATGTGTCGTCAAGTTCACCGGGCGGTGCCAAACCGAACGCTGTTTCACTCTGCTGGAATTCTCATCATATCCTACGCGTCTCTCTTTATGATAGAAGAGAACAAGAATCCAGATGGTTGTTGTCCGCGTTCCTTCAGCTGCCGCTAGCAGCTTTGGGAAAAGCCCCCCGATGCTTCCGAGCGCTATCCGTTACGCGGGCACTTGATGCTGCTTGTGTTTCTAAAAGTGGCCGTGATGGCGCGTTACGTTATGGAAAGTTGCACCCGTGGCCAGAATGTCACCGCCGTACTACGACCAGGTCTAATTACAGCTACGTTTTCCACTCTTCACCTGGTGCTTTCACTTCGTTGTCATTACCTCTGCCAGGGAAGCTCACTTTTAACGGACTTCATTGTTTGTATTTGCTGGTGGGACTTTATTCACGAGTGATGGATATTCTATCATCTTGTATTGTCGTATCTTCCGATTTACTGTGCATTTTGGGAAGCTGTGTCTAAGCAGGTTTAATCCGGATCTGATCCAGATTGTACAGTAGAAAGCAATGTAAATGCAACACAAAAAATTGCATTTTGAACTCTTCAGATCAGGTTGTAATTGTCCTTATAATGCCATGTCCTTACTTGTATATAAAGGATTCCATCGAAATCAGCAGCTCAGTCAAATCAGGTTTAATCTGGATCTGATCCACAGTGCACAATTGGAAGCAATGTAAATACAACACGAAACATGACATTTGATTTCTTCAGATCAGGTTGTAATTGCGTTTCAAATGTTGGCTCCTCACATCGAAATCAGAAGCTCAGTCAAAGCAGGTTTAATCCGGATCTGATCCAGATTGTACAGTTGAAAGCAATGAAAATCCAACACGAAAAATAGACCTTGAACTCTTCAGATCAGGTTGTAATTGTCTTTAAAATGTCGTGTCCTTACTTGCATATGAAGGATTCCATCTAAATCAGCAGCTCAGACAAATCTGGTTTAATCCGGATGTGATCCACATTGCACAATTGGAAGCGACGTAAATGCAGCACCAAACATGGCACTTGAACTCTTCAGATCAAGTTGTAATAGCGTTTAAAATGCCGTGTCCTTACTTGCATTTGAAATCAGAAGCTCAGTCAAATCAGGTTTAATCCGGATCTGATCCAGATGGCACATTTGGAAGCAATGTAAATGCAACATCAACATCTAATTTAACATGTAGAGATGTTTGAATTGCGGTCTAATCTGTTCATGTCAGGTTGTAATTTGTTCTTCTTATTGATGTTTAAGCCTTGGCAGAGGTCTGTTCTCACTTCGTGTTCTTGTTTGTATTTTTATTAGAGTAGAGGAGCTATGAGGACACATTGGTAGAGCGCCATTACGTCATCCCAGCACCTTGTCGGTCGCTGTGAGTCACGTTTGCTGCGAGCCAACAACAGTTTATTCGGGTCACGCACAACTGGAGGCAGCCAGCGCTTGTAAAGCTTTCACTGCGGGTCAAACCAAAATATGTGCGACAGCTGAAGTGCGTCCGGTAGACAATGTGGACATGATGGCATAAATACACGACAGCATACATGCTTTTTGTTGCACAGGAATTGTTTTGATGATTTGTAACGTGAGAGTAGGAGTTTAGCCAACTGGCAGGCAATGACGCGAGCGCCTATACCTGACGCAGCTTCTTGATTGTACGGCGGTCGACGGGGGCAAACGCGGCGCAACGCTCAAACGCACAGAAATGATCCAAAACTGAAACCACACAAACCCCATAAAAGACATGCAACAGGAGAAACACTGCAGTTGAAAACGCTGCAATCACATAAATGCTGCGGGATCAAACACAAATGTAAAGAAAACGCGCTAAATGTCAAATCAACCGCATGAGAGATATGCTGCAAGTTGGCGTCCCAAAACAGAAGTTAGCCAGGCTACCAGGAACTCGCCATTCCGCCAACTTCCTGGTAGCTTGGCTAACTTCCGCTCTGTTCCGTTTAGCTTTCAATTGTGGGGGCCGTTTTTACATTAGGGGGAAGAGTGTTCCACAGCTTTGGGCCAACTACGGAAAAGGCCCGGTCTCCCCTGGTCGTAAAGGCCCTGTCACACCTTGACGATTTAGCCAGCTTACGCCAGCGTATGAAAAATTTGGCCAATACGCTGGCGTACGTCCAATAAGTAATGGGTAAGTTTTGTATAAGTTAAGAGCACGCTGAAGCACGCCGGCATACGTCGTAGTACATCCAAGTCGTCCAAAAATTTTGTGCATGCACAAAACATTTCGACGTATGTCAATGTATGATTCATCCGCGGGCAATAAGTTATGCGATCGTTGACGCCAGTTCACACACGTTATTTGTAAGTTACGTACAAGTCGTAATACGTCAACATACCTTGAGACAGAACTGTCTTCTTGGCGGGTGAAGATGAAGGCTGTTGTTATTGTTATTGTATTTGCAGGTAAGTTTGCAGCTTGACCAGTAGAGGGCACTGTGACACTGGGAATGGAACCAACTTATTTTGATTTTTTTTTATCCATTTTATTAATGCCTTAGCGAGTCACAAATCTATGAGTGGTAGCGTATGCAGCCTACACCAGGGGTCTCAGACTTGCGGCCCCCGGGAGGATAGTTTGCGGCCCCCGTCTTAATATGAAAAATTAATATTCGTGTGGCCCGCAAGTTTGATATGAATGACACTTGTTGTGTGCGGAGCTGAACGAACCAATCACGGTGAGGTATATGGTCTCGAGGGCGGGACCTCGGCCGAACGAATCAATCACGGTGAGGTATATGATCTCGAGGGCGGGACCTCGGCCGGGCAGCGCGTCCAACGTCTCACCGACTTAACTCGTTCGCTTGGATGTACTATGACGTATGCCGGCGTCGGGAGGCTAAAATTGGGGTAATATGCTCTCTCTTTTTGGTTCCTGTTAAAAGCTGTGCTTCAGAGTTCTGGACTAACTGGAAGCGAGGGAGTCATTTTTGGTTTTGAATCATTTCTGTGTTTGGACATTTGCCCCCGTCGACCACCGTATCATATCATGGTATCGGATGAAATTCCATTTTTAAGGATGGAACCTCCTCAAAGACACACAAATATGAATCAAATGAATGATGTTTATCCACATTTGCCTTTTGTACTGAAATAAACACTCATGGTTTTAAACTGTTGAGGTGTGGTACAGAACGACCCATTGGAATCTCAATTAGGATGATGCTAACATCATTATTGGCCATCAGACACCCTTCACTGTTGATGTCCTGAACAAACAAGATGTGTGTTTGCGTGTTTGTCATGGCATCTGTGTGTGTGCGTGTGTGTGTTTGCTTGCTTGCACCTGGCCTCTTGTCCATGTTCAAAAGCCCAGAGGGGTGCAATAAAGAATGCCTTGTTCCAAAACTCACACACACACACAGACACACACACAGTGGTCAACTAGGTCAGCTGTGTGTCCATAGCTACATTATGTGTGATTCTGGAGCTGGGAATATAAGAATAAGATGTCTTTTTGTGTATTTTTAAATGACACCACTTCCCTGGCATTTCCTTTACGGGGGTGGGCAGGCATTCCCGGTTCCCTGCCTCCTTAGTCCTATCTGTTTTAAATCTTGTGTCCTGTGTTTATGTTTACATTTAAGTGTGGCACGATGCTCATGTTAATGTACAACAACACCACTTGAACCAACTTGGGCTTTGTTTCGCTAACTTTTCAATGACTTCATGCTGATTCAAATTGGCTAATGTCATCGACCATATTTGGACAAAACGCTGACACTGTAGAGCAGTCTGGTTGGGTCCTTACTGTCCCGTCAATTGTCCGATGGCCACGCCTCTACTCTTGTTTACTCTTCAAGGCTGTGATGCTCCTAAATAACATGCTGTGTGGAAGAGGGACGAGCCGGTGCCGTAAACTACCATATATTCTTATTTCCCATTGTTTTACACCAGAAAAAGGTGTGCTTCTACCCTGGCAGAATAAAACAAGGCTGTGTTCTTTATTTGCTAGCGGTTGTGTCGCTGCAAACTGCAACAAAATAAAACAAATCCTCATTTTTTTAAAACAAGCCGCTTATTACAGGCCAGCATAACGATCAAATGATGCAAGCACGGCTATGCAGATCGCTAGTCGCAGATCACTATTCTCTAAATTCTATGTCCTACTTTCAACATCTGGCAGTTGTTTTGCATTACTTCTTGCTCAAAGGGTCATACCAGCGTATAATGACAGAGCCACTCAAAACACGGAATGGGATTTTACAGGTTTTTACTGAATAAAGACACCCAGAATGCACATGAATGAAGGGTTTGGGATTTACAATATGAACTATGAACACTGAACATGAAAGAGCATGTGAACGTCCCTCCTTGTCTACTTCTCAGATGACCTCCTTGACATTTTGATGTTTTGCAATCAAGCCAAACACCCAAATGTCCAATGAAAATACCACTTTTCTACAGAACTTTGGATCAAAGTTGTGCTGTGACATAGTCCCTTTTGAGTACCGTAAGGACCCGTATATCACCAGGAAATCTCTGGTTTCAGAAACTGTTGGAATTTAGACTTTTAAGGTACACATTTAAACTTTTTTGGGAAACTTTAGTGGGTGGAAAAAAAAAAAAATCCTACAGTTGTAGTCTGCCCGTGTCTGTCAGGATCCTGTAAAGCAGGGGTGTCCAAAGTGAGGCCCGGGGGCCCACGTTTTTTAATTGGCCCTCTGCATTTCTAAAAAAATGTGATTATGCAAGAAAATAAAAAAAAATAAAAATGCTGAAAAAAGCAGTGATTTTAGAAGAATAAACACAAAATAGTAGCAGAATAAAGTCATAATATTAAGACAAAAATAGCATAAAGTTTAAATATTAAAGACTAAAATGTGTAGTATTTTAAAAAGTTTATTAGAAACAAACAAAACAAAGAATACAGTTGCAATTTTAGGGGAAAAAAAAGTAATAGTAGCCCCCGCATTTTATTTTTTAGTATGCGGCCGTGGGTGGAAAAAGTTTGGACACCCATGTTGTAAAGCCACTATGTTTCCAAATTTTGGGTCAAAATCAATCATCAGTCAATCAATTGAAAAAAATAATTTGTTAGCTAGCCGAGATTACAACCAACTTTATGCTATGTCTTACGTGCCAGAACGAAAACACACGGCCACTTGTAAGCCTGGGCCTGGTCCAGCCAATAGTGACATGATGTGGAAATGTGATCGCCCCCTGCTGGCTCTTGGAAAAAAACACGCGAGTGACTGTTGTTTTCATTAGGAAAGCAAAGCACCATCTATTTCCTTCCTGCTCTTCAACAATCAGATATTTGACGGTATTTCTAGCGGTTGGCGTGTTGGCAAACGTCGGCCGCCACAGTGACCGTTGCAGAGGGGTGGGGGTGGCAGCAGTGGCGGCGGCAGTGAGTGTGTGAAGTGAAGCACTGTGAGTAAATCAATTCATCAGCAGCTGCCCATGTGACCCTTTCAAGCTCTGCTGCTGACTGAGCGTTTTTTGTTTGCCACTTGGCTACGACTTTTAGCACGTCTAACTCCACTCAATCTCTCTTCTTTGTGCGCATCAGGAAACCTCTTTTATTAATGTCGCCGTGTTATTTAGTAGTTTTGAAGCGTCAATGGGCTTTTGTCATCCAGTTGTTTTTTTTTTTTTGTGTGTGTGTGTGATTACGCAAACTGCTTAACCCAGGGGTGTCCAAAGTGTGGCCTGAGGGTCATTTACAGCCCATGGCTGTTTCTATATTGGCCCGCGGCACGTTCTAAACATAATTTTAGCAAACATTGAAAAATCAGCATTCATTTTGCAAGAATAAAGTCAAAATATTAGGCGGAAAAAGGTTGTAATCTAAAAAGAAAGAATAATGTAAACAGAAAAATAACGTCATTTTAGTTTTTTTAATGTCGTAATATTATAGAAACTAAACAGTAGTTTTTGGAAAATTAGGTTGTGCACAAAGTTATAATATTCCGAGAATAAAGTCAAAATATTACCAAAATAAAGACAAGTACAAGAAGAAAATTGGCAAGAAGAAATTTTAAATGGTTGGGGGAAAAAACATCAGAAATAGAAAAAATGCAGTAATTTTACAAGAATAAAGTCAAAATATTAGGAGGAAAAAAGTTGTAATCTAACAAGAAAAAGTGGTAATTTTACGAGAATAACGTGAATGGAAAAATAACGACATTTTAGTAGGATAAAAACTGTTTTTTAAAGTCATAATATGAGAAACAAAACAATGACTAAAATTGTAATTTTTGGAAAATTAGGTTGTGCAAAAGGTTATGTTACGAGAACAAAGTCAAAATATTACAGGAGTAGAGTCATTACAACAAGAACATTTACAAAATGGTTGGACAATAAAAGAAACCCATGAAAAATAGCTGTAATTTTATAAGAATAAAGTCCAAATATTAAGAGGAAAAAAGTTGTATTCTAACAAGAAGAATAATCACAATTTTACAAGAGTAAACTCGTAATATTATTAGAAACAATAACGTCATTTTAGCAGCGTAGGGTTGAAATACTAAAGAAAATATGCAATTTTTAAAATCACAACATGAGAAACAAAATAAAATAAAGTTGTACACTTTTAGAAAATTTGAGCAGGGAAAAAGTTATCACATTATGTGAATAAAGTCATAAGACTAAAAGAAGAAAATGTACAAAGATGACTATAGACGAAAGTTGAAAAATATGGAAAAGGGAAAGACTGAAGTTCAATAATAGGCGCTTTCAGGTACGTCACTAAGCTGAGATGCAGTCTTTACTTGAAATACAGTATACAAGTATACAGTATAACTTCTTAGCATGTCTACAAAATATGAAAGTGGCCCTTGCATCCTTCCGTTTGTTCACTCTGTGGCCCTCGCTGGAAGAAGTTTGGACACCCCTGACTGATGCTACATAACTTTTTTTGACGGGTGTGCCAGGGAACTCCATTTGCTCGTTTTTGAGGATAAAAGTAAAAACGTTAAAGGTCCCACATTATAGTATACCTGTATAGTAGTACAGTTTTAAATAAGGTACCTCAATAGAGTACTGGACGTGTGTTAGCCTTTGATGCTGGAATTTACACGCTTTGAAAGCGCGTTTAGTAAGCCCTCCCGTGTGTCTGTGCCTTTAATGCTAATGAGTTGTGTTTCCACACCTGTCACAGACAGTGTGTGTGCGCGTGTGTCCAAAAAGCGCTATTGTGTACTTTATACACATTTTTACTGGCGGTCATCCCTCGTGAAGCAGGATTCTTCAATATCCATAAATGGAATATTTTAGTAGGACGGCGTACTTCCAGCGTACTTCATCATTTATTTGCATTTTCAATTGTTTTCTGCATGTAAAACTACAAAAACTGTGTTTTGAATTAACTGTTTTGGCTTTCTGGAACAGATTAATTGTATTTCTTATGGGAAATATTGATTTGGTTAACGTCCCTTTTGGTTAGAGTGGGGACCTTCTGGAACGAATTCATGACGCTAACTGAGGCTCCACTGTGTGTCAATTAAATAGACAATTCCACTTAAACACCTGCTGTGTAAAGCATAACTTCCTGTACATACAGACAAACACCGTCTAAGGTTCAACAGGAAACAGGACTGACACATTCAACATCTTATGGCAGAAGACTACTGAACTACTACTACTAAACTACTACGGGTCTGCGAACTCATGTTTGCTGGAATAACGCTAATAATTAAAAGTAAACATTGCAAGTAGTTATTTTTGTTGTTGAATTAATGGCAAGTCAACATGCATGTGCATCGATACCACAAAACACAAAGATAAAAAAGAAAGAAAGATGATCGCTAAAACTTTGAAATGACACCTCCCACCTTCTGCGCCTCCAGGCTTTTTCCATGAGGATGGAAGTTGTGGTCCTGCGTGGAAACTTGAGTGTGGACGGCTTGTGAGGGAGGGGGTGGTGGGGTCATGTTGGAGTCGGGTGACGAGGGGGGTTCTGTTGGAACGTGGAACCAGCTGGGGCGGGGGGGTGGGAGGTGGGGTGTAACCACGTTAGCATGCATGGTCAAATATCACTTGTTGAACCAGTTCTTCCAAAAAGAAGCTCAGTGTTTCTCATACATTCATTTTTTATTATTATTATTATTATTATTATTATTATTATTATTATATTTGGTGTTACCTGCTCACTCATAAACCCATTTTAATGGGACCGTCTGTGAATGTAGCTTGTCGTTCCAACTCTGTGCAGCAGGTGGTGGTATGCATGGTAGCTTTGCTTCTTAACACACCTCACACGCACCTGATCTGCCAGAGAATAAGAAGATGTAGCAAGAAAACAACATGACATGGGGGTCTCTCCAGGCTCAAGCTGTGGACATCCAAAAACCTGAATTGTCTGTATGTGCAATGTTTGGACTAATATTTCAGCATTTAAACAGTCATAGTGACAGTTTTACCAAATTGGACCATTTTGGGTACATTGGAATTGTATTCATTGTACAGTCGTCTCTCGTTTATCCTGGTTAGTTGGTTCCGACCCAACCGCGTTTTCCAGGAAGTAGCATTCAATATTAATAAATTGAATATTTTTGTAGTTAGAGCATAGAAAACCTGTTTATGACTTTTTTAATCTGTTTTTTTAACCATTATTACAGCCCTGTAGACATGAAATAACACCCACATAGTCACCTTTATACTCCTCTTATTCTTTGTTTACGCCACATTGCTAATGCACTGCAGGGACACGAGACTCCCACGGCTTTAAGGATAGCATGCTAACTAACTGGTTAGCCTTCAATTTATTTATTCTAAACTTAAGAAAGGGTTTCAAACGGAATGGGGAAGGACAAAGTAAAAAGCCAAAAACTTACCACTTCCGCACTGAATGGGAGGAGAATTTTTTTCACTCAATCATGTTGGACATGTTGTGGCTGACTCCATGCAGTGTTAGGGAAATGTCATGTGTCATTGCTGACGCCTAGTGACCAGAATACACATATATATATATATATATATATATATATATATATATACTCACCGTCAGGAAAAAAAGGGGGAAAAAAATAATAATATGTGATGTGCTACTGTTTGACTCAAATGCATGTTCAGGATTAAAACCATGAACCATGAACCATGATAATAACAAGCCTAGTAGTGCTGTACAACTTTTATCCGCTGTCCGCAGTGCCATCTACTGGTCAACATTATTATTTTTTTTTTTTTTTTCCCCTTTTTTCTCCTTTTTTCCCTCTACTGGTCAACATTCAAACTGGACGCCAACCTGTCTATAGAGGCCACCTGTCTATAGCGGCCACTTTTGCAGACTCCCTCTCGTGGCCGCTATAGACAAGTTTGACTGTATAGATATATATTTTATAAAACATATGATGTTCAATGTAGCAAAGGACGACTGTAAGACTATAATTACGACTTTATTTATGTAAAAGTCAAGGACAAGGACTCTTGGAAATCAATGGACACAGCACAAGTAAAATGAAAAACTGACAAAAACAAGCATGCATTTATGGGAAAGCAGTCTGAGTCGCTTGTGCTCTTCTGAGAGGCTCTCAAGTCCACGGCCGTCTTTCTTTTGGTGTCCATATTTTGTCCAAGCCTTTGCTTTCCAGAACAATTAAGCCAGAGTCGATGATGTCATCTTTCGCTGGTTGTGCGACCGTCTGAGTGTTTTATAATTGTTACAGCCTGTGAGGTCACCGCACTCACGTGTCAGACGACCATACACACCGAAAACCCTGAAGCAAAGACGGGATTAAACATCTAACTGTGCTAATGTTGTCATCGTGAGGCTGAACGTGTAGCGACTTGGCTGCCTCTAGAAAAAAAGACGAATTGAATGTGATGAGCGTCTATGATCTTTACAACCTCAGCACTGGCGTAAGCTTATTGACATGTGGCTGCTAATTGTTTACAGGCTGTTAAAGGTACCAAAACAAAGCTGAACTCCGGTTGGCACACTTGACCTTGTTTACACTGTTTCAGTTTCACTTAGTGGTGGCGGCCCAAGACGTATGGCTTGATGGCGACCGTGTTTTTCAACCATTTTCCTCAAATTTCACACACATAGATGTGCTTGTCAGTCCCTTAAAGATGTTTACCAAATTTCCTGGTGATTCAACCAAACACGCTAACGCAGTGATGTCCAAAGTGCAGCCCGCAGCTGGGTTTTCATCGGCCCGTGGCACATTTTAAAAATATAATTAACAAGAAAACTAAAAAAAACAACAACAAAAACTGTCAAAATGTACAAGAATAAAGGCAAAATATTAAGAGGAAAAACAAAAAGTTGGAATTTTTACAAGAATAACATAACATTAGGATGAAACATATTTTTAGTTGCATAAAGTTGGAAATATGATGTAAAAAAGATTTTTTACTCGTTGTAATATTATGACAAACAAAACAACAAATTAGGAATTTGGGGGAAATTAGGTTGGGCAAAAATAAAATAATACGAGAATAAAGTCAAAATATTAAAATCACAATTGAACAGAGTTGAGCTGCATTTATTTTGGCTAGTGCGTGTCGAGCCTTTGCTTCAGCCTGCACGGGCTGTGTGTGCGTGTGTGCGTGTGCGTGTGCGTGAAAGTGATGACTCAGCAGAGCGACACTGTGATGGATGCTAAATGGAAGTTGTTGCAGGCCAGTGAGTTGTTGCTTGGCTGCTGTGGCTGGAACATGTATTGGCACACTGTACCACACATGTGGTGGTTTCCTGCTCAGAGGCGCGTCAAAATGATGATTATATCTATTGTGACAAAAGTTTGCTATCAGTGAAAGCAAACACACTGGCTCCTTTTAGCGCTGTTATTTTCTGCTGTTTGTCTTTCCATTTCCTCACTTCTTTGCATTGAAAGGGCCGCTAGTCTCTGAACACTGCTTGACTTATTGTAGTTTGCAGTTGCTCGTCTTTTTGTAAAAGACATTGTTCCTGGTTTTCTGAGCAATGTTAGCAATGTTCTTCTGAAGCAACTCGCCTGAGAAGTTTTATGTTGTGGTTCTGCTGAATCGTCTTGCGATTCCCAGGAAGCCGCTGCGCTCCAAAAGAACTCCACGTCTTGCGATCCCGACCAAACAACAATCCAGATGAGGCCTTCTTTCGGTTACGTCATCACTGATGTGTAACTTCCCTGTCGCCCCGACGGCCAAAGTATTTTTGGACAACACACCTCAGTAGACCTCCTTGCAGTTAGCCTGCATTCTACTTCCTGTTTTGCTCCACTACCGGCAGATTCTGATCTTCAGTGTATTTGAGTTCCATCACTTTGTAAGCTGTAAAATGTTGGAAAAACCTCAATACAGAGGAACCCGTTTAAACCTGACTGCCATCAACATAAGCCAGGGGTGTCCAGGTGTTTTCCAGCAAGGGCCACAGACTGAAAAATGAAAGGATGCAAGGGCCACTTTGATATTGTACACATGTAGATTGCTAAAAAGTAGTATTTATTTCAAGAAAAAACTGCATCTAAGCTTTGTGATGTATGTGAAAAGTCTGTCATTAGTATCAACTTCAGTCTTTGCTCTTTTTTTGCCAGTTTCGATTTAGATTTTGTAAAAAAATATTCCATATTTTTCAACTTTCTCCTTGAATAATCTTTGCAAATTTTCTTCTCGTAATATTATGGCATTTTTCCCATAATATTTTGACTTTATTCCCCGGATATTATGACTTATTTTCTAAAAATGTGCAACTTAAGTTTGTTTAGTTTATTTCTCATAGTATGACTTTAGAAAAATAACATTTTTTCTTTAATATTTCAACTCTATGCTGGTAAAATGTTATTTTTGGATGTAATTTTTTGCAAAATTGTGACATTTCTTCTTTTTAGAATACGTCTTCTGTCTCTTAATATTTACACTTTATTCTTGGAAAATTTCCGATGTTTTAAATGTTTTTAATTTTGTAACATTCACATTTCTGCTTGTAAATGTTCTTGTAACCGTGACTTTATTCCCATCATATTTTGACTTTATTCTCGTAACATAACTTTTTGAACAATCTAATTTTCCAAAAATTTATTTTTTTGGTTGTTGTTTTGTTTGTTTCTCATAATATTATGATTTATTATGACTGTTTTTAGCTACTAAAAGTATTAAGTTTTTCACATTTTCTTGTTGGATTACAATTTGTTTTCTCTTAATATTTAGATTTTATTCTTGTAAAATAACCTTTTGCTGCTGCTGTTGTTTTTTTTTAGTTGTCTAGTAAAAGTACCTGTATATATTTAGAATGTGCTGCGGGCCGCCACTTTGGACACCCCTGACATAAGCGGTTGTCATCATAACCGAATCCAAAACTAGCCATTGCTTGCACTAGGCCTGTCACGATAATACAGTAGATCGAACGATTAAAAAAAACAGGTCGCTAATTATGAGCCCTCGATAAATTGATATGTGCATATGCGCAATGGTTCTATAGCGGAATGAACGGAGAGAGTGAACTCTCCTCTCATTCAGCCTCTTTGTGGAGGCGGGGCTACTAGTGAGTGGACCCAGGTTGCTGGCAACAAACTAGCCTTGTGAGAACGCATATGCTAACATGAATGAATGCACAGAAGCGATGGTTTCTAAGGCAAACGCAACAGTCCCAGTGTGGGAACGTTTCGGTTTGAAACAGAATGAAGGTGAGCGCATTTGTTGGAAAGGAAAACGGGGAACATGACCAACTTATACAGAGAGACGCAGCGGCGGAAACAATCTTTGTAGTCCCGCGGAACATTATGTGGGACCTGCACCACCTGGGGAGAAAGTGCCAGCCAGGCTTTGAGCTTCACAAGTCTGCCACCCCTGCGTCTGCGGCTGCTCCCACAGCAGGATCTCTGGCACGTCAGCCAGGAAAGAGTCCTTCAAACAAATGATAAAACGAAGATACAGCCTATCACAGCGTATATTATGTCGTATAATTAATGAAAATATGATCAAAAATGCTGATAAAATCGATTATTGACGATAATTTGTAGCACAATAGAGAGGTATAGAATTGACTTTGTGTCTTGATTGATTTATGACCCCCCTGTCATAAAAGTTTATGACATGCCCCTCCCCCCACCCCCACTCCCCAACATCTAAGCGTTTTCACACTTATGTGACGAAGATCAAAGCGTTTTCACACCTACGTGACATGTTTATGACATGGCAATAAAACAATAAAAGTTTATGACGGGCCAATAAAACAATAAAACATCAAAGCGTTTTCACACCTATGTGTCAGGAAGCAATAAAAGTTTATGGCATACCAATAAAGCAATAAAACAATAAAACATCAAAGCATCAGGAAGCGGACATGCGGAAGTCATAAACGGACATCTGGAAGCCATAAACCATGAAAGAAGTTTCACACCTATGTGTCAGGGATCAAAGCATCAAGAAGCGGACATGCGGAAATCATAAAACAAACAAACAATCATCAAATCATTCCCACGTGACTGTGTTTTCTTCCGGCTGCGTGTGGGGGAAGCCCCCATTCCCATACCCCTCCTTTCCTAACGACCCCCCTCCACCCCCACCACCCCCAAGACATCCTCCGGCCTTATCTGGGTGTGTCTCAGCATGTGTGACTGGGGCCCCCAATACCGCCCCCTCCGGCCTGTCTGTGTGTCTCAAACATGTAGTTTTCTCATTGAAACAATATAAACACCATAATAATAATACTGCTAAAACAGTCAACACATTGCATCCTTAGCTCACACGTCCCCATTCAAACCATTTAAATCAGACAATTGCAAAGACAGTCAAAACACTGATCAAAACAACAGTCAAAACACTGAAAACACTTTTTTACCATAGTCCCATTGAAACAATAGAAATAATACTGCTAAAACATTCAACACATTGCATCCTTAGCTCACACGTCCCCATTCAAACCATTTAAATCAACCAATTGCAAAGACAGTCAAAACACTGAAAACACTTTTTTACCACATTCCCAATGAAACAATAGAAATAATACTACTAAAACAGTCAAAACATTACAACCTTAGATACCAGTCTTTCTACTATAGCTATTTTGTTAAAAATTTTATGGCATACCAATAAAGCAATAAAACAATAAAATAATAAAACATCAAAGCATCAGCAAGTGGACATGCGGAAGTCATAAAACAAACAAACAATCATAAAATCATTCCCACGTGACTGTGTTTTCTTCCGGCTGCGTGTGGGGGAAGCCCCCATTCCCATACCCCTCCTTTCCTAACGACCCCCCTCCACCCCCACCACCCCCAAGACATCCTCCGGCCTTATCTGGGTGTGTCTCAGCATGTGTGACTGGGGCCCCCAATACCGCCCCCTCCGGCCTGTCTGTGTGTCTCAAACATGTAGTTTTCTCATTGAAACAATATAAATAATACTGCTAGAACAGTCAACACATTGCATCCTTAACCTCACACGTCCCCATTCAAACCATTTAAATCAGACAATTGCAAAGACAGTCAAAAGCATTGCAAACCCTTTTTTACCACATTCCCATTGAAACAATATAAATAATACTGCTAAAACATTCAACACATTGCATTGCATCCTTAGCTCACAAGTCCCCATTCAAACCATTTAAATCAGCCAATTACAAAGACAGTCAAAACACTGAAAACTCGTTTTTACCATAGTCCCATTGAAACAATAGAAATAATACTACCAAAACAGTCAAAACATTACAACCTTAGATACTAGTCTTTCTACTACAGCTATTTTGTTAAAAATTATATTTTCTTAAAAAATATCATGATTACCTGTCAGCCATCCATCCACCAGCCTTGTTTCTTCAATAGCAAAGTACAAATGACACATCTAGGCCACTCCCTCCTGCATCTAGACCACTCCCCCCAACCAGCTGATACAATTAAAAAACAGAACAGACTTTATACATGCATTTGGTCTGCTTTCTTATGTTAAAATGTTTTGCATTGTGACATCATCCTCTGAGCATGATGTATTGCACTCCTAGAGCTTTCCTAACATAGCTATGCTATCCCGGCAGTGTCTTATCTTTTAATCAGCACTCTAGTGTTATGAATGACTAAAGGAAGGTAGACTTAGAACTTGCAACTATTTGGGCTCTTTTAATAAAAATAAAAAGTCTAGAACAGTTACCAGTCTTTCTACTACAGCTATTTTGTTAAAAATTATATTTTTTAAGAAAATATCATGATTACCTGTCAGCCGTCCATCCACCAGCCTTGTTTCTTCAAGAGCAACGTACAAATGACACATCTAGGCCACTCCCTCCTGCATCTAGACCACTCCCCCCAACCAGCTGATAGAATTACTGTTGAAAAATCACAGCTATCAGCTTGACCCCTTGGCGTTAAAACAGACTTTATACATGAAAGCAAATAAAGGTGATATACCACAGAGTCAAGAAGCTGTAAAAAAACATGAAACCTTGGGACAACTATCTTATCACCCCCCATGACTTATCAACTGTGGATCATTACAATCATCTCCAAGTACCCAAATACAAGAATGTACTATATTCTATTTATTTATTTATTTCAAACGCAGTACCAGTATACTGCAAGTACCCAAATACAAGAATGTACTATATTCTATTTATTTATTTATTTCAAACGCAGTACCAGTATACTGCAAGTACCAAAATACAAGAATGTACTATATTCTATTTATTTACTTTGAAACGCATCAGTCTTTGCCCCCCTTACCTAGTCTTTGTGAAGCTTTGATCAACAGGGCTCCTCTTGGAACTTCTTCTCCTGGCTTGTTTGTCATGAATGAACACCCTGACTCGGGTCCATTTGGTGTGACTTCTCTCGGGAGTCCATCCTGGCCGCATCTCCATTTGGTCTGCTTTCTTATGTTAAAATGTTTTGCATCTCAGCATGATGTATTGGACTTGTAGAGCTTTCCTCACACAGCCATGCTATCCCTGCAGCGTCTTATCTTTTAATCAGCACTCTAGTGTGATGAAGGACTAAAGGAAGGTAGACTTACAACCATTTGGGCTCTGTTAATAAAAATAAAAAGTCTAGAACATACTGTATAAAGATGATCTAAAACGATAGATAGTGACTTTGTTAGGTATGTGTCCTTCTGAAAGCCTTTCCTACAAAGGAATGTCTTGATTGAAAAGTGTGAATGTTGGTCATTAGCAAACCTGATTGTCCTGATGCGTACATTTGACATTACAGGGCCAATTCCTCCCCCTAAAGTGGATGCAAATACTGTACATACTGTATGTTGGCTAACAGAAAGACACACATATACTGTTTACAGATTATATTTATTATCATTATGTATATATCGGCACTAAATGCACCCGGAAAGATTGGTTAGAGGTTGTTATTATTGTTATTCATTGTCTAGTTGTCCAGATATGATGTTTTGTTTGAGTTCTATTTAATTATTTTCATTGTGTCCTTTTTAATCACAGATAATTAGTACATATGTGTACTATTCATTTTGACCTCTCTTTTACTTCTTTCTTCATTTTTTCTTTTTATTACAGTTAGAACATGGTGTTCAAGGGGTTGGTAGTGACACAATATGCATGCTACCCGTGCATTCTGTATGAAATCCTACAGAAGTACTAACATGATGCAGTATGGGGTGCTACTTCAGCTACACATTTGACAAATACATCACTAGCAGCAATTTTAAAGGTTCTTTCAGTTAGATATGTGTATGTGCCTGATAGGACAGGATGCTCCATTTGTTGTATAATGTATAATCATGCCATTCTCTCAGCAGGTGTCGTAAGCACAATACGCTTTTTAAAAACATTTATTTAATTTCCAAACACATCGCTGGTATACTGTAAGCATTCAAAAACTAAAGCAGAGACATTATTTGATTTAAAAAAAACAAACCAACAAACATGCCCTGACTTGTCTCCAGGACATGGGGGGCCTCAGGAGGCAGGCTATGCTTCCTCAATCTCCACCCCCTTCCCACAGATACCCGAAAAACCATCCGCTGTACTCACTACATTCTACTGTCATCTGGAACTTGATTGAGAGAAGGAGACTCTTTTTCCCCCAACCCCTATTTAATTCAACATGGCGCAGCAGAAGCCTTCAGGTAATATTCACCCTTTACTGATTACCACAAAGCCATCATCCATCATTGGAGAACATTCCTATCATAAGAAAGTCCTATGTAAAACACTATTGTCTAAACATTGACTAATATTTGTTTTTAAAGAGTGCTCATTAGATATAGAATATCATGTGTAGATATATATGAACTGTATGATATAGAGTTCCTTTTCATCTCTGACATTATCGTAAAATATGCTTGATACTACTGTGTTGCCGGGCAAATTCGTAAGACTACTGGTAAACAACAGATGCATCACCCATAGCAAAACATACTTTCTCATCAATACAGTTAATCTTGTTGTTTTATTTCTAATCTCATTATTTTCTTTATAATCATACAGGAATCATCAAGGATCCACACAATAAGACGGCTGAATGCACCAACCTCGACAATGTCCCTACAACTTGGGGTTATGCCGACAATGAATCGACCTATGTGCCCGTTTATCGACACGACGACGTAACCTCAGCTGAAGACGTTGGAAGGGCGACAAGATTCACTGCAAACATCATCACCCTCTTCCAAACCTTACTGAAAAAATGTTTGAATCAGGTAGCGTGGGAAATAGCACGATCTGAATGCAACGGCTGCATCATAGAACATCCAAGCCAGTTGCAGCATTCATGTCTAAACAAACGAGGAAGTGTCTTTTACATCAACCACTACAGCAGGGTAGTTGACAGCGTTTTCCGTCCTACCCTGACAACCGCACTTCAGCAGCTGTCATGTGTAGAACCAGGATACGTTGTTATAAGTACAGAGAGACTTCTTGGTGCTGCCGAAGCAATAATACACGACCTGATGGAGAAAGCATGCTTTGGTCGCATTCAGGACGACGATGAGGAGCAAGGAAACGAGCCCTCACATAGAAAAATATCCATGGCTTTCTTGACATGGTTACACTAAAAACCATGTGTCTTCTTTTGTTTTTATTAACTTTTATATCTCTTTTATACAAAAATGGACATTTTTATATGTAGGATTACCTCACTTATGTACTTCAAATGACAAATTTATTCCTTTGTTTTATCCTGTCACGGTTAGGTACTGCAATGGGGGGCGCTACTGCTCCAACGGCCTATTTCCCGCCCCCACTTCCTGCTCAGCCACGGCTGCTAATTGTCCATAGTTTTTCCGAGACTGCGTACACGTGTGCGTTCCTGTGCTTTCCCCGTGGTTTCCTGGCTCAAACAACAATTGTTAAGAATATAGATTTTTTTCTGCGTGCTTGCGTGTGTACAGTTTTTGCTGCTTGGTGTTCTTATATTTTTGGGTGAAAAAGCGTCATTTACAGCCAAGGATGGATACCACCTTTAACCGTCAATAAAAGAGTTCTTTAAAAACTATGCCTCTATTTCCTCATTCGCTTTTCAATAAGCACAATCTTCCAACAACACGTCTTCATTGCATTATGAACACGAAAATTTGTAGAGTGACGACGAGCGTCGGACAGTACAGTGACATAAAAGGCTTTGCAGAAGTATGAAAGAACGTGTGAGACTAACGTTTGCCTTCCTTACTGTGTTACCAATGCTAACCAGGCTACATAGAAAATCAATACAAATAAATAAATACATTTATCAATCAAAAACTATCACATGCAACTGCAGAATGAACTTGAACTCACACTTTCTTTCATACTGACATGAAAACTTTTGTACATTTGCAAATCTTCTTTTTTAAGTGGGTAACAATTAAAAAAAATAGATAGTGCAGGATAGCTGTGAGAAGAGTGTGTGAGTTTGTATTGGCCAAGATGGCCGTGTGATCTTGCATCCTGTTTCTGCCATCAACAAGCCTTCAACGTGTCTCGTTCAAAGCAGAGGGAAAATATTCCATTCCAAACAGTCGCGACGTCTTTCTCGGACTTTGGCGATGGGTGCTGCCGAGGGGTGGGAATCTCTGGCCACCTCAGGATTCGATGCGATTCCGCTTCAGAGGCCTGCGATGCGACGATAAAACGATTATCAAGCATCATTTTTTTCTAATTTCTTTTTACTCACTGTGTGCTACTAAAAGAAAGCATATTTGTAATGATCCGCAATTAAAATGAACATGAAACAGATGAATTTCCCGGCGCTATTTGTCATTTCTAAAAAAAGAATATAGCGATATAAAGAAAAAGGGAACTCGTTGGCGCCAGACTAAACATTTCGGGCATGTTTACATGAAGTTTATCTTCAATACTAGCAAGATCCGGTACTAGAGTATCCGGTAGAAGAGTATTCGATCAACGCCAGCCGCGTTTCCTCCTCTGAACTATTGACACCCCCGAATTCCCTCCACATCTGACAGCCAATCAAAACCGTGGGAGACAGTTCAGTACAGTTCGCTGTGGATGTGAACGTGTCGCTCAGTGGTGTAGCTGGTCACAGCCGCTCGTCACCACCCGTGTGCCGGGTTTGCTATGCGTTGGTGAAGAGTTTTCAGCAGGCGCGGTTGTTTGTCACCTCCCGTGTGTGGTGCCCATTACGCTTAGGTGCACCGCTATTAACTGTCCAGGCGGCACTTCCGCTTTCCATCTTTTTGTTCTGTTTTTTTGGTTCCGTCTGAATCGATTATTGACATTTATGAATCAGTTAATAATCGTCAGTGTCAATGAATCGATGATTTCCCACGGCCGGCGTTGTTCCCGCTTCTTCGTTAGCTCACGCTGTTGCTGTGATCACGTGGACTCTGCATGATGGATCAGGCGCTGCTGGATAGACGTGCTGAAGCGGAGTCTGGAATGGGCTACTTGTGTCCGAGTGCTGATACCAGAGATTTTTGCTGCTGCTATTGGACCGATATCGGATTTCAATATCAAGTCGGTACTGCAACACATGTGGATATAAACTGACCCATTTTCCATAGAAATGACCCCTTTTATGTGGACAAAAGCAGTCGACCACGGATGTCGTCTTCGACTTAAAGGGACCCTTTCCAAATTACATTTTTTTCTCAACCTAAAAATATAACAACACCCCCACTGGCAACATTTGACTTGGGAAAGGTGTAAAAAATTCCCAGTCTCACTCCACATCTGGCAGCTAACACCGATGACTCGCGCTCACAACGAAGCCTGGAGAATGCAGACACTTGAATGGTGGCACTCCACCAGCTTGGCTGTGTTTACGTTCCTTCCTCGTGTGCAACTTTGTCATGTTCCACTGAAGTCTGCATTGTCGCTGACTTTGCGCTGACTTCCAGTAAAGTCCTGCGGGTGGGCGGAGCTTATGCAATAGAATTGCGCGATTAAGGTTAGTGTGCACTTGACCCTCTTGTGATTGATGGACGTTGAAAAGAAGGCTGTCTTCCTTTATTGACATTCATTGGATAAAAGCCAACTTTTAGAAGGGCTTTTAACCTTGGCCGAGACGTCGTCTTGTCACCAAGGATGAAAGATGAGTGATTTGCACACCGTGGCCATATTTGGTCCAGTAATACATTGTGCTGACCTCTTATGCTCGTCAAAGTTAGTCATTTCCTCTCGTCTTCTTAATGATGCTGCAACTTTATGGCATTAGCCCCAGCTAGTGCTAAAGCTACTGTAGCACAGTGGTACCTCAGTTTAGCTCGTTAGCTCGTTCCAAAAAGTTTGCCGAAAACTGAAACGTAGGAAAACCTAGGACATTTTTTCCATAGGAAATAATGTAAATGCAATTCATCGGTTCCAGACACCCAAAAATGCAAACAAAAAATGCATTTTATAGAAAGTAATTATAGTTTGACATGTAGAAAACAATGTGAAATACAATCATCTCTTGCTACATTAAAAAAAATTCGCCGTTTCGTGGTTGACTATGGCCTTTTTAGTCAAAATACTACTCAAAAAATAAAATGAACACTAAAATAACACATCTGAATGAATGAAATATTAAATACTGTGTTCCTTACATAGTTGAATGTGCTGACAACAAAATCATACAAAAATTATCAGTGGAGATCAAATTTATTATTATTATTGTTGTCAATCTGTGTTGCTTCTTAATTTCACAGAAGTGTGATTGATCAGTATTCCCTTTTATTTTTTGAGCAGTTTTATGTTGAAAGAAAAGTCTTATGTAGTATTGTAATGTTACTTTGAGGAGACCTTACCGTACGTTGCATTACCTTAACTTGCAATATGGAGTTAGCCATGGATGCAGAGTCTGAAATGAGAGGAAATAAAAAAGGTTGTCCTCCCATTCTGTGTGGAAGTGGTATGTTTTGGGCTTCATACTTTGTCCTTCTTCCTCACTCAGTTTCAAACCCTTTTAAGTTTAGAATAAATACGTTCATGGCTAGTTAGCTCGGTAGCTTGCCATGCTTAAAGCGGCGACGGTCTATGTCCCTGCAGAGATCCCGTGGCCTGCGTGTAAGAGTTGTGTAATGTGGTTTAAACAGTCAGCAGGAGTGCAGCAGTGTCATTTACTGTATATATGTATGCTACATGCATGTCAGACTGGCTGCCCTGTATCACACGTCACAGTGAGGCTGGATGATAGACTGACGTCAATCTTTTTTTTTTTAATGCCTTGCGATCGACCCACATTATGTTCGAGATACCACTATAACAACAAGGAACTTTGCCAATGCTAACGTATGAATTATGTCTACTAACACGAGTATAAAGGTGACTATAGGGGTGTTACTTCATGTCTAGAGGGCTCTAATAATTTTAAAAACTTTTTTAGAAGGTCTAACTACGAAAATATTTTATTTATTAATATTGACTCCAACTTTGCGGAAATTCACTTAGCGCAACGACTGTACTTATAAATGAGGAATGGATGAAACTTATTGTTGATGTGGATTTCCCGTACATCCTGGTGAGATCGAATTTAACATTGTTCCTCACCTTTATCAAATCACTTGCAACTTTTTTTGGCCCCACGGCGTGTTATTTCTCAGTGCACGGACAGTGAGTCTGCAACCTGTAAGGTGCTTTGTTTGGGCACTCTGTTTCGCAGCACGATACAGAACAGGGCAAACGGGCTAGTTCGTTACGTGCAGTACGGTATTGTAGGAAAACCGAGGCAAAATCAGCGCAACGTCTGCAGTAATGCGGTCGCTCTACCGGACCGTCGTGGTGAAGAGAGAGGTGACGCAGAAGGCAGAGCTCTCAATTTACTGGTTGATCTACTGTATGTTCCCACCCTCACCTACGGTCATGAGTTTTGGGTCGTGACCAAAAGAATGAGATCGCGGATACAAGCGGCATAAATGAGTTTCCTCCGTCGGGTGCCTGGACTCACCCTAAGAGGTAGGGTGAGGAGCTCGGCCATCCGGGAGGGTCTCAGAGTAGAGCCGCATCTTGTCCGGATGCCTCCCTGGTGAGGTGTTCTGGGCGTGCCCAGCCGGGAGAAGGCCCTGGGGCAGACTGAGGACACGCTGGAGGGATTATGTCTCACAGCTGGCCTGGGAGCGCCTTGGTGTCCTCTGGTGGAACTGGAAGAGGTGGCTGGAGGCCGGGAAGTCCAGACTTCCCTACTGAGACTGCTGCCCCCGCATAAGAAAATGGATGGATGAGAAAAAAAAAAAGTATGTTGTGGTTGTGGTTCCACGTCCAGTGTCCTCCACGCTACGTTAACAGCAAATGTTTTATGTTTGCATGACCCCAACCAAGTCACCCCGGTGTGTTTGCTCAGCCTACAACACGACCTTCTGCCAACAAAGCACGCAGACACGCTTGCGTCTGGGCTGGAAAAGCAAAACAAAACCATAAAAATGTCTGCATGTTTACGTTTTGCTCTTTTGTTGATCATTTTGCTCTTTCTGTCCACAGGGTCGACATGTCAAGACGGGACAATTGGCGGCCATCAAGGTCATGGATGTCACAGAGGTCAGCTTCTTTTATTTGTACACCTACTGTAGTCGTCGCTTCTTTACATTCAAATAGATTAACGAAAGCATTGCCTTTGACATATGGAACTAGTGCAGGAAGTTTCCGCTTTATAGTATAGCTCTGGTAAAGCTTTATTGCGTTATCATTTGAAATAATCACAAAACGTTCCAGTTTTGAGGTTTCAATGAAGGCCATAAGTCCTTCTTGTCATCCAAAAAAGATATTTTTTAAAAGTGTCAGTGAAGTGGCTCATGTCACCAAACACTCTTGGCCCTTGACATGACTCTTTCGCTCCTCGAAACTGACGGCGCAGCAAGTTTTTCACGAACTGCCACAGCCAAACGTCTTGCCCGCTTCCTTCTTAATCATTTGGAATCATTTGGTCAAGGAAACGTGGACTCCCATTGCACCAAATCTTTTTGCCAGAAACACACCAAGGAGAGCGTAAACGGGGCCGCGTGATGTCACGTTTGGCACATTTGACTCTTTCCGGACGCATCACGTTCACATTTACAAGTCGTATTTTCTTGACAATGTGAACGGGCACATAAAAAAATCTGATTTGGGCATCATACCCAGCAGTGTGAATGTAGCCTTAGAGCCTGTTGCCTCATTAGGTGCTGCTGTTTTGAGTTGCAACTTAGTTCAAATGCTCTTTAATATCTGTGTGTGAACAATAACTTGTATGTTTTTTTGCATGTTTGAGATGGTGTCTATTAACGTCTTTTCCACTTTCATAATAACTAACTCAGCTAAAATGTTACATGACTTGTAAACTAATGAAAGGTTTTATGATGGTTGTATGATGAATGCATTCTACAGACTTTTTTTCTTAAAGTAATTGAAAATACTAACAAATGGAAGTTGGAGAAGCCTCCTGGAAAGTATCATGGCGTTCCACTTTGGAGACGCCACTGTATTTGTTTTGCAGCGAGTTCACATCACATGCGCTCTGACCCACATTCCATTTCTTCTTCCATACAGGGAAGGGGGAAATGCTGAGACACACACACACACACACACACACACACACACACAGACACACACATGGACACCCACTCACATGTGAATATAGTTAATATGAATAAAAGTCCAAATAAAATACAGCGATGGTGCTGTGCAGTTTCCATGCGTAGCGTGTTTGCTTAAGCTGCCATGAGACATAAAAACCACCATAAAGAAATTAGCACATTTCTTATCTTCTGAACGTTTTTTTCCCTCCTCATCCTCCCTGCATTTTCTTGGAAAAGTTCATCAGAAGTGCACTTGAATCATGGCAGGCATGACTGCTGTCTGCCTGCTTCTTTCTGCTCCCAAATGTTTTGCGTTCACTACTGAGATGATTGTAAAATGATCTGAAAAATCTCATATTATCTTATTTTAACTCCAAGAACCACTCATTTGTACTTTATCCACTTCTTGCAGATGCAATCCCTCGCTGCCATGTCTGCAGCTGACTGACCAATAGCAGGCAGAGCTCCAGGTGTAGCTTTTAAGAGGTGTAGGGAAGCCCTTTATTTTAACAACTTTTAAACAACTTCAAAGTGAGCGTTTTGGTGCCTCTCACTCGCCCCTTGATTTTGAGTAGCTAATTCAATTCAGCAATTCACACATTATATCTCTATTTAATGACAAATGACCAAAATAGCGTAAAGATGTGCTTTGTAAATAAAATACAATTTCAATGTTGCCAGTTGTAACAATAAAAGGCAAATACAGCCACTTTGTGGCTGTATTTGAGGACAAGAAGGCATAACAAACAAAGCAGGAATGACGAAGACAGGGGAGGACTCCGACACCATCTTGCTGTTGTTCTTACTGTAAATAGCCACCGGGATGATTGCAGCTCCTCCCACCACCGGAACCGTGGCAAAAACTGAAGTCAGAAACCATACAACAAAATAAAAGGCCAAAACACTTGGGAAGATTTGCATTTTAAAAATATCCATGCTTGTGTCGACATGCCCTTGGTAATCCTTTTGGACCATTCGGCACCCCCACCCCACCCCCACCCCCAACATGTCTACTAAATATGAAAAGTCTGACAAGTCATGCTATAAAGTTTAACAAGTTGCTTTTTCAGCTTGAATAATGATTTGGAGTGCATGAGAAATTTGAAAGGAAGGCACAGCCACATGCGTCGATATGGAAAAGTACAGAACCAATGCTGACCACTCATGATACCTCAAATGCAGCTCCTGTCATCTTGTAGAGGTAATAAAAATTGCATCAGGAGGTTGCCTACAGCCACAACGCTAATTGGAGACCCCGGCAGTTATTTGTTGCTGCAGACCACACAACCAGTAACCACAGGAGACTGGAGCCATTACGCAGAGATGGCAGACTACCTGCCTTCATCGGCATGTAAAAAACGTACATAGCCAACTAGAGGCCTGGCATGCACGCTTCAGTCTTCTCATAAGTCTGTCATTTATTTAAAACCGGGAACTTTTCTATCCTCAAGGAAAAATGTGTCCATTTTTAGCGAGGATGTTGTCATGTAAACTTGTAAAGTGCATGTTTTGGTCTGCGGGAAGAAGCCGTGGCGTTCCCCGAGATGACATTCCGGTTATGGGGTTCAATCCCATAATCTTGCTGATGGGAGGCCTCATCACGGAGCAGTTTGGAAGTTTAGTCTTGACGGTGGCACGGCTTGGACTCCTCATGAGTCCATCATCGACCACCAAACCCCTCCCCACCCCGCCACCTTCGCCCGGCTTCCGTTTTCCATGAAGCCTTCATTTTGTGGTCGCCGCCGCCGTCGTGTTCGTCTCCATTGTATGTTTCAGTGCAGCAAGATGGTCGCCTCCATGTCTCCCCACCACGTCTTGCCCAGGAATGATAATGAGCAGCTTGTGAGAGGGAATGACTGGTTGGGATGGGGTGGGGGCACTGAGGGATGGGACAGAGAGGCGAGGTGAAGCACTATAATGAAGCTGTGTCTCAACATGTGACTAAGCTCGATATAAGTTAATGCAAAGTGATGTCCAAGGACAGGGGTGGGGGACGGTGGGGGGGTCAGACATGAGACATACGGAAGCCATGCGAGAGACAATGATGTCATCAAGTGTGTTTGTCTATCATGATTCACGCACTTTTATCTTTTCATTGTCCCTCTCCAGTCAGTCCACTTTTTACTGACAGGAGTGGGAGCTCTGACCCAATGAAACTCAAACCAAAATGCCATCTGGTGGGATGAAAACATAGGTTATTTTTATATTCCGCTATTTTACCAGGTTAGATTTCACCAAAAGCTTCTAATATACACTTTTAAAGCACTTTAGTGACATTACGTGACACATCTCAAATGTTCCAAACCAAAATGCCGTCTACTGGGTTCAGTAGGTGACTTATTTGTATACCGTGCTGTGATTGCAAGATTCCATTTTACAAAAAGCCTTTTAAATATTCGTTTAAAGTGTTTTTGTGGCATATTACGTGATGTAACTCAAATATTCCAAACCGAAATGGTGTGTGCTGGGCACATTTGCTACAATTCCTAGCTTAGATTTCACAAAAAGCCTCTTAAATATACTTTTAAAATGCTTTTATGGCATATTACGTGACGTAAATCAAATATGAAATTCCGTCTGCTGGGTTGAAATACCGTCTTAGGTGATTCTCCACAAAGCAGGAAGTGGCGCGCTAACATGCAGATGGATAAACAAAAACACAAAAAGCATCGCTAGATAAAGAATCAACTGATAAATGAGCTGTCTCGTCGTCCCGGTATGTCTTGACGCGTCTCTGTCTGTCTTGCCAGGATGAAGAGGAGGAAATCAAGCTGGAGATCAACATGCTGAAGAAGTACTCCCACCACAGGAACATCGCCACCTACTACGGCGCCTTCATCAAAAAAAGTCCACCGGGGCACGACGACCAGCTTTGGGTGGGTTTTCTCATCAATATAGTTTGTTATGAAATATCAAACATGATGTCGGCCAGCTACAGTATGTGGAAGCATCCAGGTATTTGTAGCAGCTCATTTTGTTGGAAGGGAATTGACATTGTTTTATAACCCCGCTGCTCACAGAGAGGTGTCACCCGCAGTCTCAGAAACACAGCTGCCGCCATGACCTGTTTACGACCCACACGCTGTCTGCATGTCTTACACTTTGGACACTGTTGTCTGACAGCACGCACGACCAGAGAGTGCACGCTTCACTGCACTGTGCACGTCCTAAAAACGCCTTGTGAATTCGTTAACATTGACTCGGAGTTTCGTCTTTGTAGAGTGATGGGGACAATATATGGACAAAAGTATTGGGACACATCTTGCCTCAAAAGACTACAATTTTGCCATTAAAATGGTGTTTTAGGTCAGAAAAATACTAGTATGCCATGAAAACACAATTTGGTCTCAAAAAGGCTACATTAGGCTATAAAAATGTTACGTTTTGCTGTTAAAATGCTGTGCTGGGTCAGGGAAATACTAGTTTGTTCACATAAGTGTGACATTTTGCCATCAAAAAGTTACATTAGGGTATAAAAATGTTATGTTTTGCCTCAAAAAACTAATGTTTTGCCATTAAAATGCTGTACTACATCAGCAAAATTCTAATTTGTTGACATAAGTGTGACATTTTGCCATGAAAAAAACAAGGCTACGAAAATGTTATGCTTTGTTTCAAAAAAGCTAATGTTTTGCCATTAAAATGCTGTACTAGCTCAGCGCAATACTAGTTTGTACACATAAGTGTGACATTTTACCATTAAAGCAATAAATTGGTCACAAAAAGGCTACATTAGGCTAAAGTCTTATGTTCTGCCTCAAAACATTAATATTTTGCCATTAAAAATATCTAACTCAGGGGTGGCCATTACGTAGATCGCAAGCTACCAGTAGATCGCCAAGGTAGTTTGAGTCGATGGCGTAAACGTCACTTTGTAGTCGTCATATGACATCAGTCAGCTGACATGAAGCTCCCCTCCTGATTCGCGCTCGCTCCCCCGCAGCGTTTCAAGCTATACACTAAGATGCAACTTTCATCTTTATTATTGTGATCATGGATGAACTAACTCTGCGGTAAGATGCTTATATCTATCTATAACTAACTTATCTGTTCACTTGTAGCTGCTAGTTACGTAGAAAAAAAAGTGTATTGTTTACTGGCTTTGCTTGGCGTCATGAACTCTACTACAGAAATCAGTGTTTTCTACACGTTGGCTTCTTAAACTATTATTTCATGATGACATTAAAAATGTGCCCATTGGTGAAACCTTTTCAATATGTTGCCTTGACTTGGGCTGCATTGTCTTTTGCATCATCATTTTCCATTCTTGTATATGGCTAATGTTTAAAAATGTTATGTTTTGCCTCAAAAAACAAATGTTTTGCCATTAAAATGCTGTACTATGTCAGTTACTAGTTTGTTCACATATGTGACGTTTTGTCATGAAAACACAAAAATTGCTCACATAACGCTACATTAGGCTATGAAAATGTTGTGTTTTGCCCTCAAAAGACTAATATTTTGCCATTAAAAATATGTAATTGGTAACTGAAATGTTAGCATATTCACATAAATATGCCATTTCGCCATGAAAACACCAGATTTGGTCATGAAAAGGCTTACATGAGCCTATGAAACTTTGTTTGCCATTAAAGTGCTGTATTAGGTCAATGAAATGCTTGTAGATTCAAATAAATGTCTGTTTTCCAATTTACACTATAACTGGTGGCAAAAAGGCCTTGCTAGACAACAGAAATTGTATATTTTAGTCAAAGTCAGCATCAGTGACCTCACTCTCCAACATCGTGTAGAAAGTCTTCGCAGAAGACTGGAAGCACGCGTCCCAATATATTTGCCAATACACTAGGTCCGGAACTTACGAACACCTGACTCGCGAACATTCGCGGATACGAACACAAGCCGACTGGTCTATATTTTATTTTACTTTGCCTTGTAGTCGCTCAATCAGTATTTCTACTGCTACTGTACATGCTTGACCAGTAGAGGGCACTGTGACACTGCTAATGGGACCAACAGAGGAAGCGTTAGAAGCTGGGGAGATACAGTGTAAAGCTAAATGGAAAGCTAAATTGTACAACCCGGACAGAGCGTGTGATTAAAGTTTATGAAGAGTTAATAGGCCTGCTTAATTCTACACCACCCACAGAACACTACCTCTTTTAGAAGAGTCTAACCACCACCATTTGTTCTTTTTCAATAACTCCTCCTCCTCCACAACGACGTATGCTCGACCACTCCTCTTCAAAGGTAAATAACATTTATCATTACGTATTATTATATCACTTTTATTATTGTTTTTTTTTTTTGTTAATTATCCTGGTTTAATATTACTACTGCATCCAAACTCATATTTACATCCATACACATATACTGTATATGTATACACGTACATGTAGTACCTATATCATTGGTAATATTACCTTTTCCCCTACTTAAGAACAATTCAACATAAGAACGGTCGTCTGGAACCAATTGTGTTGGTTAGTTGGGGACCTAGTGTATTGTGTTTTTAGCTTTCCATGTAAGAGCTTTTGAGGGTGACCTGAACACAGGAAGTGACTATTTTGGTCCTTTTTCAGGCTTTTCTAAATATAACATATAATGACACTACATTAGCCTAAATACAAATAATATCCAATAACATTAAATGAAATAAATGTTTTTAAATCATGTATACGCAATAATAATCTAAAATGCCGAAGAGGAGCTGTCCATACATTGCTGCACATACAACACATGTCGCTCCAGTTGTTGCGCTACAACAGAAACAGGAACCAGTTGATGGGTGCAAACAGGTGGTGTTTTGTTTTTATACCCACTCCAAATGCATGCTTTTAGTTTTCAACCATATTGGCTCCAAGACTGTCCCTGTTTTGCGCAAAGCTAAATATTTCCTAACCCTAAAACTGTCTCGTTTTCCACCAAGTGGACAACAAAGTGTTGACAATGGCCTCCACCATCTTCTCACTATTCCCTCTTGTCTCTTCCAGCTGGTGATGGAGTTCTGCGGCGCCGGTTCCATCACAGACCTGGTGAAGAACACTAAAGGCAACTCGCTGAAGGAGGACTGGATCGCCTACATCTCCAGGGAGATCCTCAGGGTCAGGGCCCGCGTCCTTCTAACCACTTCCTGTTTGAAAACATCCTCTGATGTCTCCTCTGTGTTGTCACGTGGTGAGTGATTTGTGGCGCCGTCTTCTCCTGCAGGGCCTAGCTCATCTTCACGCCCATCACGTCATCCATCGGGACATCAAAGGTCAAAACGTGCTGCTGACGGAGAACGCTGAGGTCAAACTAGGTACGTTTCTGACACATTTACACCAACAAGAGGAAAGATGTAGTGGCAAACGCTTCCCTCCTCAGTGGACTTTGGCGTGAGCGCTCAGCTGGACCGAACAGTGGGCCGGAGGAACACCTTCATCGGGACGCCATATTGGATGGCTCCTGAAGTCATTGCTTGTGATGAAAACCCGGATGCCACCTACGACTACCGGGTCAGAACCTTGTTGTTGAACAATTAGGCTGCTTAAAAATAACACGGTGGCTTTTTTTTTTTGTTTACATTCAGGCCGTGATGGTCTTCTTCCTGTTTTTCAGAGTGACCTGTGGTCCTGCGGAATCACAGCCATCGAGATGGCAGAAGGAGCTCCTCGTAAGTTTACGCCACACTGAATCCTGTCAGATAGTGGATCTTTGACAAGTATTTTTGTAGCATGTCCCAAAAGCAGCAGAGCTCTCTTCTTTTTTAGAGGATATATACACTCCTGTCGTATAGAGGATATTTTATTAGTGTTTTAGCAGTAGATCCCTAAAAAACAGTGGAGCATTCCTGTTACTGTAAAGAAAATCTTTGTCTGGTATTTTTGTAGTATCCTATCATATGTTTTCGTACTATGTTTTTAAAAAGGGCAGAGCACTGTTGTCATATGGAGGGATCATTGACTTTCATTTTTGTTGTAGGTTCTCAAAAACAGCGCTTTTGTTATATAGAGGATCTTTGACTAGTTTTGCAGCACATCCTTAAAAACAGCAGACAGCTCCTGTCATGTAGACAATCTTTGACTATCATTTAGCTGTAGGTCATTAAAAGCAGCATAGTGCTCCTGTTACAGAGAGGATCTTTTACTTGTGTATTTGCAGTAGGTTCTTAAAAACAGCAGAGCACCCCTGTCATCTAGAGCATCTTTTACTAGTGTCATGCACTCTTGTCATGTAGAGCGACCATTGACTTTTATTTTCATTGTAGGTTCTCAAAAACAGCCTACTTTTGTTATACAGAGGATCTTTGACTGTTTTTTGCAGCACATCCTTAAAAACAGCAGACCGCTCATGTCATATAGACAATCTTTGACTAACGTTTAGCTGTAGGTTCTTAAAAACAGCAGAGCATTCCTGTATAGAAAATCGTTGCCTGGTATTTTTATTAGCATCCTGTCATACGGAGGATCCTTGGCTAGTGTTATTGCTGTAGGTCTTTAAAAACAGAACAGTGTTCCTGTTATAGAGAGGATATTTTCATAGTGTATTTGCAGTAGCTTCTTTAAAAACTGCAAAGCACTGTTGTCATAAAGAGGATCATTGACTTTGATTTTTGTTGTAGGTTCCCAAAAACAAGAGGATCTCTGACTGTACTGTTTTTGCAGTACATCCTTAAAAACAGCAGACCACTCCCGTGATATTTTTGACTGGTGTAAACACATGACATATTTTTGACCATGTATCTATGACTCCATTAGCCGTTTGGGTAAAGAAGCAACAGAAGTGATGGTGGTGAAACGAGGACGCCATAAGTGTTCACTACACGGCCCTTTCCAACTTTCCAGTGATGACAGCGTAGCAAAAAGCAAATGAAGTTGAATAAAGCTAACGTAAGAAAAATCAGCTGTGTAACATCCAGTCGTGCTTTTGTCTTGTCGTCCTCCTGCAGCGCTGTGTGACATGCACCCCATGAGAGCCCTCTTCCTCATTCCCAGAAACCCTCCTCCTCGACTCAAGTCCAAAAAATGGTGCGTTGGCTTTGAACTCTCCAAAGCAAACCAGCAATACCTACACCTCCAATGAGCAGCACATCTCACGTGGCGGTGGAGGGGTGCTGATGACTGTGATGCTTGCAGGTCCAAGAAGTTCTTCAGCTTCATCGAGGGCTGCCTGGTGAAGAACTACACTCAGCGGCCCCCCACAGAGCAGCTCCTCAAGCACCCCTTCATCCGCGACCAGCCCAACGAGAGACAGGTGCGCATCCAGCTCAAAGACCACATCGACCGCACCAAGAAGAAGAGAGGCGAGAAGGGTGAGAAGCTCACACAGAACAAGATGGCTTGTGCTCTTTTTTGTTTTTTTTAACCATCACGTCCTCCACAGATGAGACAGAGTATGAATACAGTGGAAGTGAAGAAGAGGAGGAGGAAGCATCCGAGCAAGAAGGCGAGCCAAGGTAAACAAAAGTAGCGATTAGGATGCTTCTTATGCGGCTTGACTTGTTACAAAGGTCACACACTATTAAGGTCCTTCCTTAATAGTGGTGGGGTTCCTTTAATTATTAACTTCATCAATAAAAAGGGAAATAACATTTTATAAAGTATTAAACGTGAACACCTCTCGATGGGTGCCATGAAATAAATCACATGGCCATGCAATCAATAAATTGGTCATCAAATTAATAAATCTGTTACATTACAATTATTTCAGATTATATTTTGTATTTGTTTTAATTGGGGGATATTTTTTTAATTAAATTACATGTAATTATTTTGCTTTGCATTTATTTTTAGACATTTTGGGGGGGGTTATTATTATTGTTACATTTTATTACGCATGACCAAATAACAATTGAACTTTAAGCTATCAGAAGAAGAAAAATCACGTAATTGTCCCTTAAAGGGACATTTTCATTTACTACTCAGGAACACTAATAGTATGTAGTATGACTATTATGGATTTTAAGCATTTTTAATGGAAGATTTGGGTTTTTTTTAAGTTAAAATTCATAACTTCAACACTTGAACAAGATTGTTCAAAGATAGCGTTTCTTTCTGTCACCGTGTCGCAGCTCCATCGTCAACGTGCCGGGTGAGTCCACGCTTCGCCGCGACTTCATTCGTCTGCAGCAGGAGAACAAGGAGCGCTCGGAGGCGCTGCGCCGCCAGCAGCTCCTGCAGGAGCAGCAGCTCCGTGAGCAGGAGGAGTACAAGCGCCAACTATTGGCCGAGCGGCAGAAGCGCATCGAGCAGCAGAAGGAGCAGAGGCGGCGGCTGGAGGAGGTGTGTAAGAAACAAAAAAAACGATAATCTTATATTTATTAATGTTGTTGTTTTGCAGCAACAACGGCGTGAGCGTGAGATGAGGAGACAGCAGGAGCGTGAGCAGCGGCGTCGGGAGCAGGAGGAGAAGCGGCGCGTGGAGGAGTTGGAACGCCGCCGCAAGGAGGAGGAGGAGCGTCGACGAGCCGAAGAAGAGAAGAGGAGGGCTGACAGGGAGCAGGTAGTGTAGCTCTACACTAGCTTTCTATCCAGCCATGCTTTTTAAAATCCTTTTTCTACTAATGCTACAACTTTCCCGGGTCGTTGTGATCGTCAGGAGTACATCCGACGCCAGCTGGAGGAGGAGCAGAGACACCTGGAGATTTTGCAGCAGCAGCTGCTGCACGAACAAGCCATGCTGCTGGTGAGTGTCCTCCACTTAGACATGCTGCAGCATCACTGTGCCATAGAAAAGCATATACCTGTACAGTGTAAACCCGTTCATACCGACACCCCTCAGATCGGCTCACTCATGTCAACATACGGAGTTGTCAGTATAACTGAAACCAAAACAAGCCTTTGTTTTCACTTTTACTTGTGACTTTTGAGGTCTGAAAACTTGCTAAATATTGAAAGTTGCGATGAGGAAATTGCAACGCCGACCCCTCCTCCCCTCCTAGGTAGACCAGGTTAAAGAGCAGACGCCATCTACTGTACAGGGTTGGCGCAACAAGCTACGTTCACAGTCCCGTTATAATGTGTTTATTTATTTGTGACGGCCCAAATTTGTATGTCAAACACTGCTAGGCTAAGTAAGCGGACATACAATTGGCTATTATGTAAACATCTTGTTCTATCATGCTGTTTATTTCCCGAGTTATTCACAGTTTTCCAGGTTGTTTTTCCTCATTTTATGGCCTTTGTTCAAGACCAGACGTCCTGGGACTTGTTGACGGTTGGAGGGCAAAGCAGTAAACGAGAATTCCCAGGCTTTTTTTTTTTTTTTTTTCCTCCGGGATGTTGACTGGGTCCCTGGTGATGATGTCACCAGGAAGCCAGTCATCCAGCAGGAAGACAGGGTTTCCCATGTTTTCTTTCCAGATGTTGCTGAGGTTTAGTAGGATGACTGAGGAGGCTAGTCATGTGATGCAGCGTGACCTAGGACGCTGAAATAATGGAAGGATGTGTGCGCTGGCTTCCGGCCTTGCTTCCACGTGGACGAGCTTCCCGGTCACATTTGCATTTTACACAGCTGATTTTTCTGCAGAAGGCATGGGCCCCCATGATAATTATTGACTGTTAATTTCAAACAACAGAAACTACGAGAACAAAAGTTATTTTTCTTCAAAATTTGATTAAATTAGTCGTGCACCATAATTATCGGGATGATATCATTGAATTATGACATCTATCCATTTTCTATGCCGCCTATCCTAATTAGGGTCGCAGGGGTATGCTGGTGCCAATCCCAGCTGACTTCGGGCAAGAGGCGGGGTACACCCTGGACTGGTCACCAGCCAATGGCAATGACTTCATACTGATAAATCCCATAAATAGCTCCAATAACCGATCATTTAAAAAAAGCCTACAATTAGGCGAGATGACCTGTGCGGGTGAGAAAATCAAGCGCTCCTTTTTTCCTCCTGCCTGTGAGGTTAACGGCCTGTTGTAACTTAACCCCTGCGCTCTCGTGTGGGGAAAAAAAGTCACTTTAAGAGGAAGGGCGTTGTACCAAATGCTGCACCATGAGAGGGGGAAAAAAACCCATCGAGCTCTCAAAAAACCTTGTCAGCCTCCTGAAACGTCAGCGCTGCAGCGTTTGAGAAGTGCAAAAGGTTTGCCAGAGACCTCCGTGGCATCACACCGGCTGCTCGGAGGGTGTGCCCAAATACAGTGCACCTTGCTGGGCCAAGCCTGGTGGCTCCTCCCGCTCTGTACTCTGGTTCTCCTGACCTCCGTAGTAGTTTTTAGTGTAAACCTAAAATTTTGGCAAGCAACAAAGATAAAGGTAGTCACATAGCTATAATAATAATTACTCACGCTCAAAACCTCGAGAACGCTGAGTAGAACATAATTGATCACCCAGAAGGACAAGTCTTGGCCTTTCAAAGCCACAATGCACTCTTTGCGTCATTTGGCCACTTGATGGCACTGTTGGCTCTCCTGTCCGATTGACAAGCTTTTCTCCATCAACAAGAAGGTGCTGTCATGTTTCATTGCCTGTTTGCTTTGCTTTTGAAGCGGCTGCCTTCCTGTGCCACCAGCACATACAAATGAGAAATAACGTGACACAATGGCAAAACTATTGTGAACGTCATTGATCACAAATCTGGTTCTACTTGACCAATTTTGACCATTTAAAGACTTGAATGCAGTTTGAAGTCTGCACTTATGAAATGAGTTGATCGGGAGCATGGGTGAGGTGGCGTCGCCGTGCTGCGTTAGCTGTTACGCTGCGTCCTGAGATGTTCCAAGCTAAATGTCTTCATATGCTAACTTAATCAAGTGAAATCTTGCCGACTGATTCTTGTTTAGATACACTAGCATGTCAACACGTGGTATCACAATGCAAAACCATTTACGCACCAGCCTCTGGAACCTTACTCCATCAACATTACACAACTCTGTCTTGAAAAGTATTGGAATATTTGGAACAAGTCTTTTTTGTAGCCCCAAATGGTCCCACACCACACTTCTTCCTGTTTGATTACTGCAGCAACCTATTTAGGCAGCAAACTAGTTGGGCCTGATTTGGTTGCTGTCAGGTAGACATAGTGACTGCACAACACAATCTCACTGATACCACCATATAATATCTCTAATGGAGGCTGCCTCTGCACTTTCAAAGCTCCAAGCTGGTAAATATTGAAGTTCCGTAATGTTCAGGTCGCCCTGTTGTGGAAAGGTTCTTGTCAGTGTCTGGATACAGTTCATCTTGGTCCTCCGTGCACTCAGGAGTACAAATGGCGGGAGCTGGAGGAGCAGCGCCAAGCCCAAAAGCTCCAGAGGCAGCTTCAGCAGGAGCAGGCCTATCTGCTGTCCCTCCAGCAGAACCAGAACCTGGACAGTAGCAAACAGATCATCAAACCTCCCCAGTGCCTAAATGCCAGCAGTGTCAAGCAACAGCAAAACCTTGCAGATGTTTCTGAGAAAAAAGCTGATGTTCCTGCCTGTGACCTCCAAAGCTCTGAATCTGAGGCGGTCGCTGAGGTGAACGCTCGTAGCGCTTTGCCGCTAAACTGCCTTCTGGATGAGGTTTCCTTTGCTTGGAGTGTGCTGCTGGTGTTGGAGCTAACGCTTGTAGAGCAGCCGAGTGACAACTCAACCAATTAACCAGTCTAATCTGTGTGGAATCATCTAATCTAACTGAGCTAGAAAGTCCTTCTTGCATGTAAACCCATGAAACCAAACACATGTAAATGTCGACCATCTTTACATGCAGCCACTCATAAGCCCTCATTTCTGACTCACAGGCCAAAGTTGTCAAAGCATCTCATTTAGTTCTTTGTTTTTGCTTGTCTGCACACATCTCTCCCCGTAAGACAATGGTTTTTTTGGTGGGTGGGATAATTTGTGATATCGCCACTGCGTCACTCCTTACGTTCCCTTTTCTCGACATTGTTTTTCGGCATTGTGATATTTTTTTTCTGAAAACGCTTCTGATTGGCTACAGTAGCTTTAAGGTGCGGACACAATGGGGAAATTAAAAAAAAAGACTAACATACAAAAGCAAAAACCTATTATTATCATCATCATCATTATTACCATTGTTATTATTTGATACAAATGACCAGACTGTTCAAATGTTAGACTATTCATTTATTTTAAAATGAATCTTAAAAAATTATTTTTGCTTTAAAAATATATATAACATGTCTTTATAAAAGTAATCATAGCCTATATAGTATTCCAATTAGCTCAGTTTTGAATGTCTCTGCTGTACGTACGTATGTATGTATGTATGTATGAAAAGAATAAATAATTTCAAATATATTAAATTTAAATGAGATTAAATGAATTATATATATCAATATTATATATAGAGTCTACCCAATTGTATAAAATTTGCTTATCAAAACATTTTTAAATGTCTGTTTTGATTTGATGTTAATGTTATTATTATTTGATTATCACCGTTAAAAATGACCACAGTCAAATGTTAGACTAAATCAAGTAATTATTGGTTCACATTATTATTTATTGTGTTATTATTTTTAATTATTTATTTGAAATGTAATTTAAAAAAATGTGTTTTACATTAAGAAATATTTAAAATGTCTTTTATAACATTAATATGTTTTTATTATCTCTAAAAAGAATCCATATCAAAAAGTACCATAGTATGCAAAGGTTTAATAATTCAAAATATATTAAATAGAAATAAAGCGCTTCACGATGAAGTGAACCCATTATTACTTCACTCCTCAGTCACACACTGGTGGTGGTTATCTACATCTGTATCCACAGCTGCCCTGGGGTAGTCTAACGGAACCTGGCTGCCAATTTGCGCCAATTTTACACCAGTGTGAGCAGCACTGGAGGCGAGGTGGGTCAAGTGTCTTGCCCGGGGTCACAACGACAGCGACTTGGTGGAGGAAGCGAGGATGGACCCGACAACCATGACCTGCTCTACCACCTGAGCTACTGCCGCCCACATCTCATTAAATGAGATGAAATGATTGGGTGTGAATGTATATTTGACAAAGTCTGACTCTTCAAAATATGAAATTTGCGTGTCAAAAAAGTATCCTGTCTATATAAAGCTAATCATAAATGATCAGTCATGTTTTCATTGTCAGTGTTAAAAATATCCATGTTAAAAATGGCCATATTATTACTGAGTACATCAACAATTCTGGTCATTATCATTTAAATTAACACTTGAATAAAAATCAAGGAAACACTTTAGTTCAATGACGACTGGCTTCTAGACAAGCCGGAAACAGATTTAATTTACTTCCGTTATTGCTTCTCTTGTGTTTTAATCGAGAACAAAATAGTCTCTTCTGATAGGCTGTCATTCTTCTACGAGCCCGTCGTGTGGACCTTCAGAGCATCTTTCCTCGCGCCCTTTATTGGTCACGGTTGCTTTCCTACTTCCTGGGTTGTTGGGCGCATGTCAGCAAGAACCATCTTTCAAAAATCACTTTTCTGGTGTTCTGGAATAAACCATCTCTGCCCTGGTCCCGGACCAACCAACCAACCAATCATCCATCCTTTGCATTCTCCTGCGCAATGCTGACACTTCCTGCGTGTGTGTGTTCCTGCTAGGCTGATGAGCGGTACCGCAAGAACATCCAGGGTTCTCCTCAGTCGGCACAAAGCAAACCGCCCCAGCCTCCGGTGCCACCGCGCTCCGAGTCCTCCTACCCCAACGGGAACGCAGAAGCCATGCACCGGCCTGGGGAGGCACAGGTAAAAACACAGTAGCCACAAACCGTGTTACAACGTACAGTACAGCACAGTGGAACCTTGGTTAACGTCATTCATTTGTTCCTGTAGGTCCGACTCTAATCGGGAAAGGACGTTAACCGTATCAATTGTTCCCATACGTAATCACGTAAACCCAATTAGTCTGTTCCAGAAAACCAAAAATGTTAACACATTTTATAGTTTTAAAGTTATAGTTTTACATGCAGAAAACAATTCCAAATGTATATAAATGATGAATGACAGGGATAAATCAACATCTAAGGTCCAACGTAAGCTTAAATGTTCATTTATCCCTTTCATTCGTCATTTTTGTGTATTTACAAGTGTTTTACGCATGTAAAACTTGAAAAACTTGTTTTGTGTTAACATTTTTCAGTCAACCGCTGATGACAGCATTGACGGCCTACGTAGTTATCGGCTAGAAGCTAGCTTCTTTGTTAAAAGCTAAGGATGTTTTGTGATTCAAAAAAAAAAGTACATCAAAGGAAAACTGCACTTCCTGTGGAATTTTGCCCATCATTGACAATTCTTATGTGAAACATTAGCACACGTCTTTCCCTTTTCTGTGTGTTCTAAAGAGAGAAAAACAGCTAGCATGAGGGAGCTAACAATGCACGTAATGGGACACACCTATTTCACCTACAAAGCACTCTTAAAAAAAAACCCAAAAACCACTCTAAAAAACGCCAATCGTGTTCTATTAAATGACTGACCTGCATATTAACCAAGCCACAATGACATTGTTATTGTTGGCACTAACGCCGAATAACTATTTTTTTTGGTGTAGTGACACAGCGCCTCACGCCACTACTGAGAGGTAATGACCCACTCCAAAATAATGCAGTAGGACACCAATCTGTACGGACTGGGAAACAAGAACAAGCATATGAACAACTAGGAATAGACAACCAAATGATATGTGAAGTATGAGCCCACATTCCATGTTTTGCTTATACACGGCTAGATGGGCGGTGTTGCGATATCATGTGCTACGTGCTCCATGTATCGCTATCAATATCATGGTGACTTACTTGGTACACAGTTGACAGTCTGGTCCAGCTGGTGCGGGGGCGTCTTTTCCAGTTGATTTTGGATGGGTGGAAAAAAGTTTCTACCACCGCGGCGTTCGTTAGCGCTAACAATTCTTCCTTCATTGTGATGCAATCTCTTGGCGCAGTGTCCTCCTCGCCATACACACGAAGCCTTTCCATCCATGGTAACACTGTATGGCGCAGCAGAAACACTCTGTTTCTGTCGGCGAGCTCCACATTTACACCACCAAGTCATGCCGGTCCTGACTCTCTGCTCCGACTATTCACTCCCTCTTTTGCCCGCTCAGCTTCTAAAACCTGTAGCTCATCCTCCGTGTATTCATGCTCAAAAATATAAGGTTCCGGATCCTCTGTCTGTGGCGACTCTCACAAAGTCTGCCATGATTAGGAAACAGACATGTGCGCTTCCTGTGCTGCTGTTGTTGACGGAATTGCTACGGGCTCTACGAAAACAATGCGCCTAGGAAAGACGTTCCGGTAATTCTTCAAATAACCAAAACACAACAAAATACTGTACGTTTTACATGTTCTCAAGAATGTACCTGTTACTGCAATGTCACAAATGTCACAGCATGGAAAGAAAACCATAAAACCTTGTTGGAGGTTTTTTTTTTTTTAAGAGGGCTTTATAGTCCAAGGAGGTGTGTCCCATTACCTGCCTTGTCAGCTCTCTTGCTGGAACGCACAGAAAAGGGAAAGACATGTGCTCATGTTTCACATAAGTATTGTGGATGATGGGCAAAATTCCCCCAAAAAAGGTGCAATTTTCCTTTTAAGAACACAGTTGGACTCACACAGCATATTAATAACACGACAAGATACGCGCCGTATAATAAACGGACGTTAACCGAGGCAAAATTGTGGTGTGCATTTTTTTTTTTACATTAGCCGGAAGGCCCGCTCACCCAGGGCATACACTAATCTAGATTCCACTGCAGTAATAGTGTTGGGTGTTGTAATACTGGACTGGACTAACTGTACTCACAATATTGTCTATATTCTATGGAGATGTCTCCTTCTCTCTTGCAGCTAATTCTTGTGTGCAACGCTGTCATTCTGAAGTCTGGTTTTTGTTGGTGATTCTGCTCCCTCACTTCTGACTTGTCTGAGAACATTCCCCTCCCCCCCCTTCTTCTTCTGTCAGCTGACATGTTCTTTTCCCACCATGATCAGAGGAGCGAATGAACCCGGAACGAATGTTCTTCCTTCGTGATTAACACTTTGATTGACAGGATGTCTGTCCCGCTGCCGCACCTCCTGTTGTTTAAACACGCACATCTGCAGACATGGTGCTTGCAGACACTCCTCACCAGCCTGACAGAGGATGTCGTAGCTGGCGAGGGGCTTGCGTTATCAAGTGTAGAACCACATTAAATCGCAGTTCATTAACTCCATTTGGTGACGGAGGCCTCTTCATTCTTTTTGTTACGGCTCACGTCTCATGTCCGTCTTGTCTTTTGTTTTGCGTAATTTGCCTGAAAGTCGCGTTGTGATGCTGCTTGTCACCCAGTCTTTTATTTTCAATTGATTTCGTAAGTCTTTCCATTGTGCTTTAAAAAAAAATCCCAGCTTCTTTAGAGGCTTTGCTGAAATTTGGCACAAAACGTCGTGTAAATCCAATAACATAAATCCAATCCACGGTTAAATGAGTCAAATAGTCAGTCAATCTTATTACAGTGGAACCTGTTTAAGTCGACGCCTCTCAGACTGGCTGGCTGATGCAGACATAAGCGGTCGTTGATGTAAGCGAAACTGAAACTGGGCATTGCTCGCACCTTTACTTGTGACTTTGTCCAGACGCATAAGGAGAACGGGTGGTTTTTCTCCGCTTATGCATGTTTTTCTTTAGATTCCCGTCTTTTCACGTGATATTTTACATGCAGAGTTGCTGCGGTAATTTGGTTGCGCGTCTTTCGTCAGCTGCTGTTAGAATCCAGGTTAATACGGCATGCTTTTGAAGCTTACTTGGCAGTTATGTTGCTGTTTCATGCCGCTGATGACGTTAACAACACTACAACACATGTCAACACAAACGGGCCCATAAGTCGACTTAAGCGGGCGCTCTTTCGCAACAAGAAGACTATGCTGGACCAGGACCTGATGAGTTAGTCCACACTGACGGCTTGTCAACATAAGCGGGTTCCAGGGATGTCCAAAGTGCAGCTGGGGGGGTTATCTGGGGCCTGTCGCTGTTTGTTTATTGGCCCGCAACACATTCTAAAAGTATAATTCAAAAAGAAAATGAAAAAAAACAGCAAAAATGTAAAAATCAGGAGTAATTTTTTCAAGAATAAAGTCAAAATATTAAAGTTCATGCTGAAAGACTAGCTGGGACACACACCATTCAGATGTCCCACTTCTCAGCAATAAGAATAATATGCTGGACAAGGACTTGATGAGTTTGTGGACGAGGTGTGCTCGGACGAGAGGCGAAGGTCTTCTAAGACGACCTGGACAGTCCAGTCGCCATCGATGGAACGCCCCGGGAGTACAATGACCTGGATGAATGAGAATATTCACAGGCAAAGTTGGAATATCATGAGAAAAGGTGGTAGTCTTCACGGGAATAACAGTGTAATATTAGGAGGAAAATTAATTTTAGTTTGATTTTCACTTTAGCAGCCGAAAGTAGAAAAAAAAGTTTTTTTTAGGTCAGAGAATTATGAAAAACAAACAAAACAACAAAGTTGTACATTTTGGGAAATGAGGTTGCAAACAAGCTTATAATGTTACAAGGCTACAGTAAAAATAATATATATTACAAAGTCATTAATGTGAGAAGGTATTTACAAGAAGAAAGTTGCAGAAATGGAAAAAACAGGTGTAATTTCACAAGAATGAAGTCAAAATGTTACACTCTTGCGAAGAGAAAAAAGTTGCTGTTTTACAAGAATAAACGTGCATCTTATGGGGAAAAATAATATCATTTTAGTAGCACAGAGTTGAAATATTGAAGCAAAAAAAAACTTTTTTTTTTTAAGTTGTCATACTTTGACAAGCAAATAAAACAAGAGCAAAAATAGGAAACAAAGAGCTAAGTCTGAAGTTACTACTAATATTATTTTTCACCTGTATCACAAAGCTGAATGCTACGTGGCCCTTGCTGGAAAAAGTTTGGACACCCCTGCGCTGTCTTTTTCAAAACGCATCGAAGAGTTTAGGATCCAAAGAAAAGCACGTAGGATAGTTGAAATGAAATCATCTCTCCTGGAGTCGTGTTATTGCGAGCTTCTAGCGTATTCTCAAGCATAAACACAACAGTGAGAAGGCTGTTTTTTTAGTTTATTGTTTAAAAATGTATTAAAAGCAGAGTCTTAACTGTGTCAGTTAGCGCTGTGAGAAAAAAATTCTGCTCCCTTGGGGGTGCATGACCGAAAATAATGGGGTACCACTGAGTTAATGATTAAAAATAGCCACAAGGATGGAAAACATGATTTCAAAGTTTGCTTGATTTCAATTGGGGGTATGCTAACCCTGAGAACATACAGGAGGACTTCTTTGCTCTTCGCTCCAGCAAAGCTCTCAAGATCAGCTGCATTGTGTCAGGCATGCTCAGCCTTCCCCTCCCAATGTCTTTGTGTTTGTTTTCCGTCTGTAAAGGTCCGTGTCCTAAAAAGCGGCGGCACAGCCACGTCGTCATCTTCCTCCGCTGCCGCCCCCCCGCCCGCTGTGTGTCGCTCGCGCTCCTTCACCGAGCAGCTCACTCCCGTCTTTGACAACCTCCATCTTCGCCACAGCCAAGAACATCACCATCACCCCGCATCTTCATCACCATCCTCCACTTCATCATCAGCATCAAATCCTGCACGCACTGACCCCCACCCCCACCCCCAGACTAGACCCTCGCCCCATGAACCTTCTCCAGAGTTGCCACCCACGGTAAGGACAGGATAGACCGTGTAGACTACTGATTAGTATATCAACACAGTGGAACCCCCCAGGTCAAACCCAGTCACCTTGAAATCAGGATCTATTTTTATCAGGAAGGGCATCCGACGTTAAACTTTTGCCAAATCAAACATGCGAATCAAACTTATGACTTCCATACCGTATCGGTCGAGGCCCGGGTTAACAACGACCGCCATCGGTGCTGTTGACCTACAGGGTGCCGGTGGAAATTGGACTACTGTTGGTGGAAGAAGGAGAGGAGGAAAGTGTGTCCGTAGGAAGAGAGAGAAGAGGAACACCAAGAGTAAAGGACTGAGAGTCGGGACGTTGAATGTTGGAACTATGACAGGAAAAGGTAGTAGTAGGTTGACATGATGCAGAGAAGGAAGCTAGACATACTGTGTGTCCAGGAGACACGGTGGAAAGGTAGCAAGGCTAGAAGTTTAGGAGCAGGGTTCAAGTTGTTCTATCATGGTGTAGACAGGAAGAGAAAGGGAGTAGGAGTTATCTTGAAGGAGGAGTTTGTTAGGAACGTCCTGGAGGTAAAAAGAGTGTCAGATAGAGTGATGAGTCTGAAGCTAGAAATGGAAGGTGTGATGGTCGATGTTGTTAGTGGGTGTGCTCCACAGGTAGGATGTGAGCTGGAGGAGAAGGAGAAATGCTGGTTGGACTTGGATGAAGTGATGCAGAGCATACCTAGAAGAGAGAGAGCTGTCATTGGTGCAGACTTCAATGGACATGTTGGTGCAGGAAACAGAGGGGATGAGGAGGCCATGGGCAGGTTTGGTGTCCAGGAGAGGAATGCAGAAGGACAGATGGTGGTTGACTTTGCAAAAAGGATGGAAATGGCTATAGTGAATACTTGCTTCCAGAAGAGGCAGGAACATAGGGTGACCTATAAGAGTGGAGGTAGGAGCACACAGCTAGACTACATCTTGTGTAGACGCTGTCATCTGAAGGAGATCAGTGACTGTAAAGTAGTGGTAGGCCATAGTGTAGCCAAACAGCATAGGATGGTGGTGGGGAGGATGACTCTGGTGGGGAGGAAGATGAAGAGGACAAAGACAGAGCAGAGGACCAAATGGTGGAAGCTGAAAAAGGAAGAGTGTTGCATGACTTTTAGGAAGGCGTTAAGACAGGCTCTGAGTGGTCAGGAGGTGCTTCCAGATGACTGGACAACTACAGCTAATGTGATCAGGGAGACAGGCAGGAGAGTACTTGGTGTGGCATCTGGAAGGAAAGTAGACAAGGAGACTTAGTGGCGGAATGAGGAGGTACAGGAGTGTATACAGAGAAAGAGGTTAGCTAAGAAGAAGCGGGACACTGAGAGGACTGAGGAGAGTAGACAGGAGTACAGGGAGATGCAGCGTAAGGTGAAAGTAGAGGTAGCAAAGGCCAAACAAGGCGCTTATGATGACTTGTATGCTAGGTTGGATAGTAAGGAGGGAGAGACTGATCTATACAGGTTGGCAAGACAGAGACACAGAGATGGGAAGGACGTGCAGCAGGTGAGGGTGATTAAGGACAGGGATGGAAGTCTATTGACAAGTGCCAGTAGTGTGATGGGAAGATGGAAAGAGTACTTTGAAGAGCTGATGAACGTGGAAAATGAGAGAGAACAAAGACTAGAAGAGGTGACTTTTGTGGACCAGGAAGTAGCAAAGATTAGTCAGTCAAGTGAGGAGGGCACTGAAGAGGATGAAGAGTGGAAAGGCCGTCGGTCCTGATGACATACCTGTAGAGGTTTGGAAGTATCTAGGAGAGGTGGCAGTAGAGTTTCTGACTGGGTTGTTCAACAGGATCTTAGATGATGAAAAGATGCCTGAGGAATGGAGGAGAAGTGTGCTGGTGCCCATTTTGAAGAACAAGGGAGATGTGCAGAGCTGTGGCAACTCCAGAGGAATAAAGTTGATGAGCCATACAATGAAGTTATGGGAAAGAGTAGTTCAAGCTAGACACAAGTGAGCATTTGTGAGCAGCAGTTTGGTTTCATGCCAAAAAAGAGTACTACAGATGCAGTATTTGCTGTGAGGATGTTGATAGAGAAGTACAGAGAAGGCCAGACGGAGCTGCATTGTGTTTTTGTAGATGTGGAGAAAGCTTATGACAGGGTGCCCAGAGAGGAACTGTGCTATTGTATGAGGAAGTCTGGAGTGGCAGAGAAGTCTGTTAGAGCGGTGCAGGACATGTTTGAGGAATGGAAGACAGTGGTGAGGTGTGCTGTAGGTGTGACAGAGGAGTTCAAGGTGGAGGTGGGACTGCATCAGGGATCAGCTCTGAGCCCCTTCTTGTTTGCTATGCCAGTGTAAATTTAAAGTCCGAGGAAGGATACAGTTTAGCTCCAATTATTATGTCCCCCCCCCCCATACCTTTGAAACATGTCCTCATTGACAGCGGCTGCACTAACTGGGCTGAGTCTTCTTGTGCACGTTTTTCGTTGTGTTGCTTTAAGTGCCACACATGATGGTGATGACGTTAGCCACTTTTAAAGAGGGCCCAAGTGATGTTTTATGTGCATGTGTGTGTTGTCATGTGTGTATGAATGGGTCGATGCTTTTATCGTAAAAGGTCCCGGTCAGGACGACATCCAGGTCGCCGGTGTTGCCGAGGCGGGACTCGCCTCATCGCCATGGCAACACGCCACACAGTGGCCACGCTATGAACCGCAGCGCTGGCAGGTAATTGACACTCAGCCTCCATGTTCTTCTTGGTGCCCATTCTTTGTTTTGTTGTGTCCACTCGACACTACTGGTGACACTACCTTTCCCTCCATCAGTCCTCAAGCACACAGAACGAAACGCTTTAATTAAGCACTCTGTTCCATGACAGCAGGGGTGTCCAAACATTTTACACTGAGAGCCCCATGGCGAATAATGAAAGGATGCAAGGGCTGCTTTGATATTTTGTAAAGCATATGCTAAGTTATATGCTGTCATTATCCTATCAACACCCCTTCCTCCCCGCTTTAGCTAAATAAATGCCCCAGCTAGAATTAGAGCATTTACGGTTGTGTAATTGTAGCCTTGTTGGTTTGGACAGCTTCTTTATTTATGGTTGACCCTAAATCCACTCTGCACTGTCTTTGGACAGTCCTGCCGAGCCTCGGCTGCTGTGGGAGCGAGTGGAGAAGATGGTTCCCAGATCGGCAGGCAGCAGCGGCAGCGGAGGCTCCAGTTCCTCCAGCAGCTCCTCCAGCAACTCCAGCTCTCAGGCTGGTTCTCACTGCGGCTCTGGAGAGCGGTTCAGGGCCCGCAGTGAGTGCTAACACAACACACGTGTCGGGGCAGCGGGTCAAAATGGGTGAAAGCTGACTTTGTCCACACCTCGTTCCTCCAACCAGCCTCCTCCAAGTCAGAGGGCTCGGCCCTCCAGAGGGCGGACAATGCTGGGAAAAAGCCGGAGGAGAGGAGGGAGGCGGTCAGGCCGAGCAGACCAGCGGTGAGAGTTTGAGCAGGTGTAGCGTGCTAGCTCCGACAGAGCTAGATCAGATAGATCAGCTCTAGCTCGTGTGTGGGATCAAGTTGTCTTCTTTTCCTTGCACTAATGTCACTCTTTGGACTATCATGTGATGACTTTCTGCAGCCGGCCAGCAGCCAACTTGACTAATGCCTTCTCTAACCTGGAAAAATGCATTTATTTCTAGATTTGTGTCATTTGTCGTCTTCCTGCCACTAACGTTTTCTCATTGTTCGCAATAACGCACTAACTTTGCCTCCAGCAGCTGGACCGCCATCACTTTATCTTTTGGCTTGACTGCTCTCATGCTAGCTTCTCATTGGCTGGCCTAAATGAATAACCACGCCTCTTGTTGACAGCTTCCTGTTTGCGCAGCAACTGACCTTTCAATCCGTGTTCACCCAGCAGGACCTGACGGCTCTGGCCAAGGAGCTGCGGGCGGCGGATGACGTTCGCCCCCCGAACAAGGTGACGGACTACTCGTCCTCTAGCGAGGATTCGGACACCACGGACGAAGATGACGACGAGGAGGTGGACCAGGAGGGAGGTGAGGAGTCCACCTCAGGCCCGGAGGACTCCAGAGCAGTGTATGTGTACTTCTTATTATATGCCACCAGGGGGAGCCAGGCAATACGCGGGAGTTATAGGTTGGCCGTGCAGTAGGGATCAGCTTCAAATTCTAGTACTTGAGAGCAAAAAATGACATCTCCATCGTCAGTTTTGAAGAACTTATGACGTTTTTTGTTGAACAGTTTCCACACTGCACATAAAGTCCGGTACACAATGGTGCTGGTCTACGACCTTGTGTTATATTTGGAATTAGTTCCTCTTCTTCTCTGCAGGTCCTCACGGCTGAGCAACGGCGAGACCGAGTCGGTGAAAACAATGATTGTTCACGACGAGGGCGAGAGCGACATAGGCTCCACGCCATGCAAAGACAGCACCCTGGTGGTCCGACAGGTACCGGCGTCGATGGGATGATGCTTGAGTGTTTTTGCATGAGTGACGTTGCACCTCCTCCCCACACACACCTGTCTGGTGTTTGTGCATTCAGACCACCCGTGTTGCCCCAACTTTTTGTTTGCATGCTGTGTTGATTTTCTGTCCTCGAGTACTGATGATGCTAACGCTACTCGGAGAAGCTAACACCATACGCTGCCCACCATTACGTAAACATCAGAACAAACGCAAGAATTCAAATGCTGTACAACTGGCAACACCACCATAATACTGAATTGAACCCTCGAGAACCAGACATGCCCGATGGTCGGGTCTGGAACCAATAAACGAGGGATGACTGTATGAGGCATGTAGGTAGTGCTCTACAGGGACACACAAGCACCAGACTTGATCGCAACAGCAGGCTTTGTTGCAGCCATAACCCACACCAAGCTAAAACTCAACTCTGAACCGCCGACATCACTTCCTGTCCTCCCCCCGCTCAGCTCTCCTAGCACCGGAACACATTTACAGCAACACACATGAACAGGAGTCTTACTTATGTCTTAAATGTCTTATTTGCTTACGTCTACTTTCTTGGGTGTAAAGGTGAGCGTAGGGGTGTTATTTCATGTCTAGAGGGCTCTAATAATGATAAAAAGCATATTTAGAAGGTGTTAAACAGGTCTTTTATGCTCTAACTACGAAAATAGTCCATTTATGAATAAGTATACAACGTGGTGGAAATGAACTAATCAAGTCTGGAACCAATTAAGCGCAAACAGTGAGGTATTGTACTGTATGAACAGTTTGATTTGAATGACCTCATAATCGTGATCACTATCACAAACAATTGGTGCAAGACATTGTGGTTGTCTGCAAGGCTGCATGCAGAGTTTGGATGATTAAAAAACGATGAAAAAAAGAAACTGAGGTGTGGTAAATACTAACTTTGTGTTAGAGCAAAATGCTGTTTTGTTTGAAGGAACTAACAAGGTTCTGTTTCCGCCTGTAGACTAGCCACTGTAGCTTGCCCTCGGCTCTAGCTAACACCTTCCCTTCACCCGAGCTCACCAGGAACACGTGTAGACCCAAAGCCGTCTACCCCTCTTTCTACTTCCAGAGTGCAGGTGATAACAAAAAGAGGCCGGGCCCCGGCATTGGCCACGCCCCTCAGACCTCCGCCCTGCTGACGGGCTTCAGCCCTGGTCCAGGCTCGGTGTCGAGCCCGGGTCTCGGCCAGCACGTGCCCAGCCCCCACCACCACCATCATCATCCTCACCACCATCATCCACATCACCCCACACAGCAGTCAGACAGGAACGGCTTTGCGGGCCGCATCCACCACCTCCCAGATCTGATCCAGCAGAGCCATCATTCCTCCCCCTCCTCTGCATCCACCTCACCCTCCTCCTCCTGCCTCGCCAGCCCCTCCATGTCCCCCCAGAGTCCCCTGGACAAGCTGGGCATCCTCATGGAGGTATGTCAACCTCATGGTTTCTCACCTGGGGGCAAAAACTCCATTTAGATGAAGTTGACTATTTACATTTAAAGGAGAGCACAGACCTCCACCAAGGCCAAACAATCACACCTCCTGCATAACGTTGATGATTTCCATTTAGATTCCTGCATTGTTGTTTTATTGAAGGAAAATCTTGCTTACGTTACATACAAAATATGAATAAAGCAATAATGAATATAAATAGAACATGGGCACCTTGCACTGCAGCACACTTAAGGCTTGGAAAACGAGGGCTTTTATCTTACTTCCTTCCTGTTGCGATCTTTGAGTTTTATTTTAAGTATGACTATATTCTGGTATGCTTTTATTCTTGCAACACAACCTTTTTTTGTAAAATTCAGTCAAATTCCAACTATATTCTGGTAATGTTACGCCTTTATTGTCTTAAAACTACGACTTTTCTCACAAAGTTATGATTTTATCTTCATTCTCATCACGTTCTGACTTTTTTTGTAAAATTGTTACTTCCTTCTCCTCACGACTTAATTCTCATAAAATTCTGACTTAAGTTACGTCAAATTCCAACTCCTGTATGTTCTGGTAATGTTCCACCTTTAATATGGTGAAAATACAGCATGTTCTTGCAAAATGACATCTTTACTCTCGTAACGCCGCGCCCCTTCTTCTTACAGCATTTTTCGTAAAGCTGTTGCTTCCTTCTCTCAGGATTACAACTTCATTATTGTAAAAGTAGGACTTGCATCAAATTCCGACGACATTCCGGTTATGGTACGCGTTCACTGACATAAAACTTTTCTCACAAATTAAGCCTTTTTTCCCTCGTAATCTTCCCCCCTTTTCTTCTCGTAACCTTTTTCATAAAATAATTTACTTCTTTTTAATTCTCACCAAATGTCATGTTAAAGGAAAACTGCACTTTTTTTGGAATTTTGCCCGTCATCCACAATCCTTACGTGGAACATGAACACATATTTCTTTTCCTTTTCTGTGCGTTCTAACGAGAGAAAGCGAGTTAGCATGAGCCAGCTAACAATGCACGTCATGAGGGTATTGCTATTTCCACGATGAAGCCCTCTAAAAAAGCCCTCAAACGATGTTTTATGGTTCTATATCCACGCTGTGATCATGCATTAGCAGGTACATTCATGATAACGTGTAATACTTACAGTACCTTGCCGTATTTGAATGATTTAAAACACTACCGATACTTCTTCCCAAGGCGCATTGATTTGACAAAGCCCATAAAGCTAACGCTACTTCCGTCAACAACAGCAACAGTGTCCGCTCTCATTGGGGTGGCTGCGTCTTCCAGAACAAGACTTGCGCTCCAGTCCTCAGGTAAAAATGCTGACAGCAAAGGAGCATCTTGTTGAGTCTTCGCAGCGAAATTGGGAGCCAGTAGTATCCACTCTTCCGTCTGTCCCGTTAGCGGCGTGTTACTCTGCTAGATAAATGTAGTTTTTCATGTGAGCTGCTACAATAACAATATCGCTGTAGCTTGGTTAACATACAGCTCAGTGATGTAAATGGAACACGGTTGGCATTTTTTTGTTAGGGCTTTAGCATCAAAATAGGTACCTCCCATGACGTGCATTGTTAGCTGGCTCATACTAACTCGTTTTCTATCGTTAGAACGCATGGAAATATGTGTTGAAGTTTCACATAAGGATTGTGGATGATGAGCAAAATTCCAAAAAAAGTGCAGTTTTAAATTGAAATCTGATGATATTCTGTTCCACCTTTTCACAAAATGACATTTTCTTGCAAAATTTGATTGACTTAGTCAGTGACTTAACATTATTTTTTCAGAAATTGTGACTTCTCCCAACATTATGCATTAATGCTCATAAAATTTTGAAAATGTTGAGCTTTTATGAATAAAACTCCAACATTTTCTTGTAAAGTGACAACGTTATTCTCTGGTTTATGACTGGAATGATTGTCGTAGTTTGATGGCATTATAATCAAACGACCATCAAACTCAAACGAGTTTTCTCGGAAAATGACAAGTTTATTCTGCGCTTTTTTGTCGGAAGACGATGAAATTATTTTGTAAGAATATGACTTTACTTCCATCAAATTTTGATGAAATTCTGGTAATGTTACACACTTGTCATAAAATGACATTTTCTCACAAAATTCTGACTTTTATCTCCTCACGCTTCCCGTTTGTTCTCTTTTTTCCCCATAAAATTGTGACTTCTCCCAACGTTATGCCTTCATTCTCATTAAATTATGAAAATGTCTAAAAGTTCTACGCCATTATCTCGGAAAATGACGACGTTAGGTATGACTTTACTTGCATCAAATGATGACAACGTTCTGGTCGTGTTACGCCTTTTTTGTCACGAAACTACGTCTTTATTCTCATAACGTCACCACCCCCTCATTTGCATAATATGAGTAAAACTTTTGTTGGGTAAAATGATGCCGGCCACCTCCCATTATTACAACAAAATTCACGTAAAATGATGTCATTCAAATTCCGACTGCATCTTGGTTATGTCACGCCTTTGTTGTCGTAAAACAAGGAAATATTCTTGTGAAATGAGAATAATATTCTCACAATGATGCCCCCCCCCCTTGTTCCCAGAGCGTCATGACTTGTCATTGTAAAATTGCGACTCTAATTTTCAGCATCGGCTCGTAACATGATGACTTGATTCTCACTTTTTTTTTTTCATAAACAAACTTTACTCGCATCATGACAATATTCTGGTAGTGTTTCGACTTTATTCTTATAAAACCTCAAGTTTTTCTCGTAAAAGTACCTCTTCATCTCGCGGTGTCGCGTCTACAATGACGACTGTTCGACAGTAAATCAATTCTGCTTACTTCACGCAATGTAGCAGCTTTATTGTTCCAATAATTAGCTTTGATTCACGTCATTCTATGACTTTATTCAGGTGATATTAACTGTGTGTATTGTTAATTGTGTGCAAGATGAGCGCATGAGGCAGGTTCGTGGTGTCTCTCGACATACAAGTCCTCCATGGTTTGCAAGCCTAAACATGTCAACATTTTGTATCTTATTGTCCAAATATTGTCACATTCCACAGAGACAACAGGATGTGTCCAATGGTGATGTTTTTATTCCAGTTTTTCAGCCTCCATTTTTGTTTTTGTTTTTGACCTTTTGTTCTCAGTGATGCACTTCCTGGAATGAATCCATTGTATTGTTTATGCATGCATGTGACCGCTGCATCCTCATCTTTATCATTTAGACCAGGGGTCTCAAACTCAAATTCACTGGGGACCAGTGGAGGTGGAGTCTGGGTGAGGCTGGGCCGCATCAAGTATTGGGAGTAGGGCTGGGAATCTCACGATACGATACCATTCCCAATACATCCATGTGATAACACCACTGTTAGTTCAGTGTTGGTGTTTACTTGCCCCTGGAAGTATGGAAGTAACACTGAGCTTGCCCGGATGTTGCGGGCTGCAGTTACACTACTCTTTGATGTCCAGTCACGATTTGGTGGGCCGCAAATGGCCCGTGGGCCGCGAGTTTGAGCCCCCTGATTTAGACCATCTTTCTTGTTTTTATTTGCCGTGGTGCATGTTTGTAATGGCTGCCTTGTTTTATGATGCAGAGTCAGTCCAGTAACAACATGCAGAAACACAAGTCCTCCTCCTCCTTCACGCCTTTCATTGACCCCCGCCTCCTGCAAGTGTCTCCATCCACCGGCAGCGCCCTCAACAACGTCGGTAAGTCCAACTGGCTCGCTCTTCGGCTTGGCTGCTATTAGACTTGCATCTGAGTTGAGTGTGTGCTTTTTAGGCTACGGCAACGATGCCCGGCTGGCGGAGGCGCTGAGGGCCGACCCGTCCCGGAAAGGTTCCGTGGTCAATGTCAACCCGGTCAACACCCGTCCGCAGAGCGACACCCCCGAAATCCGCAAGTACAAGAAGAGGTTCAACTCGGAGATCCTTTGCGCTGCACTTTGGGGTAAAAATGAAAGCCAACTGCTAGCATCTTATTGATTTGTTTTTAGCCAAGTGAATTCTATTTTTAGACAGTGATTTATTGTTCAGGGAATAAGTGATTTAGCTAGAGCGCAAAGAGGACAGGGAAAGAGGCTGTTAATGGAAATGATACATACCACGTTCTTGTTTTTATTTGAACAAGGACTTGGAGGGCATGAGAAAAGGAATACATGATCATTTATGAACACGCACATTGCACTACGCACCGGCAACAGAACCAATTTTGTAATGGTGGTCCGGAGCAAACTGCTCAGTCAGCCTTAATAGTGCTGACGAGTTATAAACAACAGTACAACCAGTGTAACACGCATGACTTTCACACTGACAGCTGAGGTGCAATATTTTAAAGCGCATGCAGAGCTACAGATACTTCAAATGCGGCAACTGCCATCTTGTGTCGTAATAATAATAATTAAAAATGTAAAAAACATCAGGAAGTATTGTACAGCAGAAGTAACAGAACCAATGTTCTAATCGCGGTCAGGACTAAACTGCTTAGCCAGAATTGATAGCGCTGTTGAGTTGATGACAACATTTTAAAGCGCATGCGGCTACTGCCATCTTGCGGCATAATAATAATCATTAAAAAAAATGTTTTAAAAAAAATCAGGAAGACAGCAACAGAACCAATGTTGTAATCGCTCTGCCAGATTTGATAGCACTGTTGAATTGATTGTAAACAACAGTTTGGCAAGTATAACACGCATGACTTTCACACCGACAGCCGAGGTGTATCATTGTGTATCATGCATGCAGAGCTAGATAAAGCCACCGGATGCTGACCACCTGTGATACTTGATACCGGCTACTGCCATCTTGTGGCATAATAATAATCATTAAAATGACAAAGAAGCATCAGGAAGTAGCGTCCAGCAGCAGCAACAGAACCAATGTTGGACTTGTGAACAGGAGTAAACTGCTCAGCCAGAACTGATAACGCTATTGAGTTGACTGTAAAGACCAATCAGGCAAGCGCAACACGCATAACTTTCACACTGAGGTGTGTCATTTGAAAGCGCATGCAGAGCTAGATAAAGCCACTGGATGCTGACCACCCGTGATACTTCATACCAGCTACTGCCATCTAGTGGGGTTCATCAGGAGGTTGCCTGCAGCCACGGCTGCTAATGCCAATGTTTTTTGACCCGCTGGTGTTTACAGACCCCGGCGGTTATTTGCCTTTTTAGACGACACACCCGACGAGCTGCAGTTCATTGGTGGTGTTGTTGTGTGCGCTTAGGCGTGAACCTGCTGGTGGGAACAGAAAGCGGTCTGATGCTGTTGGACCGCAGCGGTCAGGGCAAAGTTTACCCGCTCATCAATCGACGACGCTTCCAGCAGATGGACGTCCTGGAGGGACTCAACGTCCTGGTCACGATATCAGGTAGCACGCCACAAACACACACCGGTGTGTTGATTTTTTTTTTTAATTGATACATGAAGTACAATACAAATAGAAGGCATTCAGAAGACTCATTCAAAGATGTTTGATTATCTGTGGTATTCTACACTGGTCACTAGGTGTCAGTAATTTTACTTTGATGAGAAAATGGCCACTGCAGGAAGTACTGCCCAGAACAGGAAGTAGAAAAAGAACAAAGAACTCTCACAGTGCTCTAAATATTGTCTTGTTTCTGTCTAATATGTCTTATTTGTACTTATGTCCGCTATATTGGGTAATAGGAGTGTGAAGGTGATTACAGGGGTGTTATTCCATGTCTAGAGGGCTCCAATTATATTAAAAACTATATTTAGAAGGTTGTAAACAGGTTTGCTATGCTCTAACTACTACTCTATTTGATTTATAAAGAAGGAGGCCTACTTTGCAGACTTAATCACGGTCAGGTTTGGAACTGATTAAGTGTCATTCTAATGTTACAAAACAACAATAAATATTCCGTGTCATCGATTAGAAAACTTCACACCTGCACTGAAACATCAGTTGGACATCTTCACGTGGCCACTTGCTGCTAGGCAGAATGAGTGGAACCCAATGTATTTATTTCTTTATTTTGAAAGCACAGTGGGGGCAAGTCGACAGGAAGTCAATAACACACACAACATAAATCACTGTAGTCCAACAAATACACAATCATTTCATTCATCAGGGTGGCCAAAGAACGGCGAGGGTCACATCGTGAAATGAAAGGATGCAACTTTGCCACGTTGATATTTTGTAAAGCAACACATGTGATATGCTAGGAAGTTATATATATATATATATATATATATACAGTATATATTTAAAAAAACTTTGTCATGCAGGTGAAAGAGTGTCAGTACTATGAGCTTCACTCTTTGCTCTTTTTTTCCCATTTATGATTCATTTTCCAAATATTTCAAATTTCTTCTTAAATAATCTTCATACATTTCCTTTTGGTAATATTCTGACTTTATTCTCATAATATTTAGACTTGTTTCTTCTTTTCATAATATTATACGACTTCATAATATTATGACTTAAAAATAACCAATATTTTCTTTCATATTTTAACTCCGTGCTACTAAAAAGTCATTATTTTTCATCATAATATTATCTTATCTTGTAAAATTGCGACTTTTTTCCTCGTTAAAACTTGACTTTTTTCTCTTATTTGCTTTCTTTATCATAAAGTGCCTTTGCGTGTTTAGAGACACACTTCTAAATGAAATATTAACATTTTAATTTGATTCCCAAAAAATGACAGCTGTTTAAGTTTTTGCTGATGTTGCTTGTATTATTTTCTAAATTTCCATTGGTGTGAACTTTCTTCTTGTAATTTTTTTTGTACTATTATGACTTTATTCCCATAATATTTGGACTTTATTCTCATCATATTAGAGCTTTTCCGAAGCCTAATTTTCCTAAAATTATTTTTTCCCCTTGTTTTGTTTCTCATGTTATGACTTCAAAGTCTTTTTTCTTATTTCTTATTATGCTACTAAAACATCATTATTTTGTCCTTATTCTTGTAAAAGTATGACTTTTTCTTGTTAAATTACAATATTTTGTCTTTGTTCTTATAAAATGGTTTTTTGTTGTTGTTGTGTTGTTAAATTCTATTTTAAAAATGTGCTGTGCACAAAAAAAACAGCTGTAGTCTGCACATGGCCCCCGGGCCACACTTTGGACACCCCTGACTTACATGAATGCAAATGTTTACTTATGACATGTCCAACGCACACACAAATAGCGTGCGTCCACATTCACATCCGTTTTCTCAAGTCCACACACACACACGCACGCACACGCACACACAGAGGATGTTGAGTAAATGGCCGCTGGTTGCGTGCGTGTCACGCTAGTGCACAACATGTAACTCTTTCCAAGATGGAAGGAAGAGGCGCCGAGAGACGCAAGCGACTGGTTTTGTGGTGGCAAGGCGTGCAGCGAGGAAGGTTTCGTCAGCGTAGCGTGTACGGGCCAACAGGTTGTCGCAATGTGGCTTTTGTGTTGAAGGCACCAGGGCCTTGTTGTCATGTGATACATGGACACTTCATTAGGTACGCCATCCAGTGAGACACAGATAATAATGCTGGCTTTTGATAGACGCTCACGTAACAATTTGTGTATTCTATAACGACCATCCTAATCATAACAATATTCATGTATGGACGGCAGGTAAGAAGAACAAGCTACGCGTTTACTACCTGTCCTGGCTGCGGAACAAGATCCTTCACAACGATCCTGAGGTGGAGAAGAAGCAAGGTTGGACCACCGTAGGAGACCTGGAGGGCTGCGTCCACTACAAAGTCGGTGAGTAAGGACACTACCAAGCAGCTGTCAAGGGTCCCTCCACCGTTGCACCATGTCGGCATAAAGACTGAATAAAGTGGCTTTTAAACGCCTTTAAACCCACAGTCAAATACGAGAGGATCAAGTTCTTGGTCTTGGCCTTGAAGAACTCCGTGGAGGTCTACGCCTGGGCGCCCAAACCTTACCACAAGTTCATGGCCTTCAAGGTAAGAGTCTGCGAGCCAGTTGGGATGCTCAGAGGAATGTGATAGATTGGTTGCCTTAGGGCTGCTCACACTTTTATCAAAGCAGCTGATGTCATAATTCACTTCAATATGGAAATAAAAGTAATTACACACTCACATAGTTGTTTACTAGTGAGTGAGTACTGGTAATATGTCAGTCACATTAGCTACGTAACGTTCATTAGGGCACACAGTTCATGTATTACATCCAGTTAGCATTTGCTAGCAAACATTAGCCATATACAAAAATGGAAAATGATGATGCAAAAGACAATGCAGCCCAAGACAAGGCAACATATTGAAAAGGTTTCACCAATGGCACATTTTTAATTTCATCATGAAATAATAGTTTAAGAAGCCAACGTGTAGAAAACACTGATTTCTGTAGTAGAGTTCATGACGCCAAGCAAAGCCAGTAAACAATACACTTTTTTCTACGTAGCTAGCTAGAGCCGCTACAAGTGAACAGATGACTTTAGTATAGATAAAGACATCTTACCACTGAGTTAGTTCATCCATCATCACAATCATAAAGATGAAAGTTGCATCTTAGTGTGTAGCTTGAAACGCTGCGGGGGAGCGAGCGCGAATCAGGAGGGGAGCTTAATGTCAGCTGACTGATGTTGTTTCCCCCTTCGGAGATCGACGTAATGGGCACTCCTTTGTTAGCTCATCACTTAAATCTGATACACACGTACTTGGCGAGCATAGACCTCCACCAAGGCTTAACACGTTGTATTTTGGTCGGTGGACTAGATTATGTTGTATTTCTATAACATTTGGTGCCTTTGGATCAGCCGCGGATAAAGGAGCACATTCTTGTTTTTCACACTAATGCTCCAATACTTGACATCCCTGCAATCACTCTCAGAGAGCATCCAGGAATAGTGAAAAAAACACAAGTAATTGAGGCATCCATAAAAATGCGGCCCGCAGCACACTCTAAAAATAGAATTCAACAAGAGAGCTGAAAAAAATCCCAGAAGAAATGGAAACATCAGCAGTAATTTATAGTATTAAGAGGAAAAAAGTTGTAATCTAACGAGAAAGTTGTAATTTTAGGAGAAAAAAGAAAATTTTCAAAATGTTGTAGTTGGAAGTGTAATTATGAGAAACAAACAAAACAGCGAATGAAGTTGTTTTCATTTTTGGAATTTGATTGTGGAAAACTTATAAAGTTAGTACAATGAAAATGAAATATTATGGGAAGTCATAATTATGACAAGAAGATTTAGAAGAAGAAACGTGAAATAGAAAAACAGCAGAAATGGGGGGGAAAAGCTAATTTTATGATAATAAAATTAAAATATTGAGAGGAAGTGTCTATCAAGAAAAAAGTCATGTGGAAATATAACGGCATTTTAGTAGCAGAGTTGAAATATGAAATAAAAAATGTTGTTTTTTTTTACAGTTGTAATGTTATGAGAAATAAACAGAACAAAGTCAAGTTAGAATTTTTGGAAAAAGTTATGCTATTGTGGAAATAAAGTCAAAATATTATGGGAGTGAAGTCCTAATTCCGAAAAGAAAATTTAAAAAAAAACAGCATGGGGGCGGCGGACGCTGCCATTTTTTTTTGTGTGGGGCGGGAATAAAGTCATAATATTATGAGAAGAAAGATTATTTAACTCATTCAATCCCAGCCATTTCTCAAAAGACAACCCTTCAGTAGCGGCCAGTTGTGACTGATCTTTCAAGGCACACACATTATTGTGTTCTATGGTTATATAAACATGGAACCTAAAAGGGAGTTGACCCTTGACACAAATATTTAGTTTTTTGGACGGCTCAGATATCTAAACAACTCTACCAACATAAACAAGGCATGAAAATAAGCATTTATTTACAAATATAACACCATCAACTACAGTATTTACAGTTTTCACATTTGGAGCTCAACTGTGTGTGCACGTGCGTGCGTATGCGTTCAAATTTCCTTCTTCATGCTACGCTCCTCCACGCTCTCTCTATAATTACGTTGTTGGGATGGGGCGTTCAGGTGCATAAAAAGGTATAACATCTTTGGAATTGAATGAGTTAAGAAGAAAGTTGAAATATTTAGAAAAAAAAAGAACAAAGAGTGAAGTTGATAGTAATGATAGGCTAATAATATGCAGTTTAGTTTTTTTTTAATAGATATAACTTCTTAGCATGTCTGCATCTCTTGCTTTGAAACATATCAGAGTTGCATCCTTTTATTTTTCACGATGCGGCCTGCGCTGGAAAAAGCGTGGACTCCCTCCCTGCTTCGTACAACACTGTGCAAAAGACACTAGGAAACAAGTGTGTAGTTACTTCCTGGTTCAGGACGATGACAAATACTGTGAGTCTGTGAGGTAGACTGTTCCTGTATCCTTCATGTACTTTATATACCCATGAGCCACCCCTCCTAACTACTGTAGAATACAGTATATATACATACACTATGTGTACTGTACAGTACAGTAAAGATACATACACATAGTGTATTGTTACTATATATATATATATATATATATACATACACTATGTATACTATACAGTATGTTCTGTGTGGTCTTCAGTCCTTTGGTGACCTGGTGCACAAGCCTCTGCTGGTGGACTTGACTGTGGAGGAAGGCCAGAGGTTAAAGGTCATCTACGGCTCCTGCTCGGGCTTCCACGCCGTGGACGTGGACTCCGGGGCGGTCTACGACATCTACCTGCCCACGCACGTGAGCGCCGACACGCACGCACGTACGTTGAGGGATGTAGATGAAGCCCAGCTGATCCGGACGCTTCTCCGCAGATCCAAACCCACATCCAGTCGCACGCCATCATCATCCTGCCCAACACGGACGGCATCGAGCTGCTGGTGTGCTACGAGGACGAGGGCGTCTACGTCAACACGTACGGGCGCATCACCAAGGACGTGGTGCTGCAGTGGGGCGAGATGCCCACCTCAGTGGGTGAGTACTACTTTCATTAAAGGATCTCTTTGGATATACTTGTACATCCTTATGTACAGCATACGCATGAACGTGTATATTGCTGCTTATTCATATGACTTGTATACAGGACATACTTCTTCCTTTTGATCATGTGATGGTAGAACCTTTGTTGGATGTCCTCATAGGACATCAACACCCTCCATCAATGTTATTCAACATCAGACCAGCCCGCCAGCTCGGTTCAAAACTTGGGAGCGAGCAACATTTTTCCAACAGATTCCTAAAAATAGCAGAGCACTGTCACATGCTGTAGACCAGGGGTGTCAAACCGGTGCCATGGAGGGCCGAGACACTGCAGGTGTTCTTTCCAGCCAGTCACTAAAGCAGGTGATTTTAATGATCAACACCTTCAGTTGGAGGGAAGGAGCTCATCAATTAAATCACCTGCTGAAGAAACTGGTTGGAGAGAAAACCTGCAGCACCAGTGTGACACATGTGCTGTAGAGGATCTTTGACTCATGTTTTTGCACTAGCTTCTTCCAAGCAGCAAAGCGCTCCTGTCATATATCTGGTTTCTGAAGCCTGTGGCTGGTAGGAGGTCCTTGAAAACCACAAAACCACAGCACATTCCTGTCAAATAGAGGATCTTTGACAAGCACTCCTGTTATGTACAGGATCTTTTACTATTATTTTTGTAGAATGTCCTTACAAACAGCAAAGCGTGACTGTCATGTGGAGGATTTTTGACTACGGTTTTTGGTAGGAGGTCTGCAAAAACAGCAGAGTTCTTGTCATATAAAGGATCTTTGAATACTGTTTTTGCAGTATGTCCTTAAAAGCTGCACACTCCTCCTGTCATATAGAGGGTCTTTGACTCCTCTTTTTAGTAGGAGTTTTTTTTTAAAAAACAGCAGAGCACTGTTATGTAGCTGATCTCTGACCAGCAATTTTACAGTAGGTTCCTAAAAACTGCAAATCGCTCCTGTCAAATAGGAGGATCTTTGACAAGTGTTTTGGGTAGGAGGTCCTTAAACATAGCAGAGCACTGTTATATAAAGGATCTTTGACCATCACGAAGATGTTTGACTGGTCTTTTTGTTCATTGCGTTTGCAGCATACATCCGCTCCAACCAGATCATGGGCTGGGGTGAGAAGGCTATCGAGATCCGCTCGGTGGAGACGGGCCACCTGGACGGCGTCTTCATGCACAAGCGAGCCCAGAGACTCAAGTTCTTGTGCGAGAGGAACGACAAGGTGAGATGTTCCGCTCTGATGGGGAAAAATGTCCAACTTTCCCGGATGTCCTCATAAAGTTGCATGAAAAAGCAGAATGTGGCGTCACGGTGATGCATGTTCCTCAGGTGTTCTTCGCCTCGGTGCGGTCCGGAGGGTCCAGTCAGGTGTACTTCATGACTCTGGGCCGCAGCAACCTGCTCAGCTGGTAGACCCTCTTCCTCCTCTTCCTCTTCCTCCCTGTCCTCCTCCCTGCCCTCTTCAACACTGGATCTCAGAACCCACCGTCCACGTCTCGGACCGCCAGGACCGGACTCCACCTTGTGTGGGCAGCGTGACAAAGACCACGGTCACGTGGGCGCCGCACATCCTGACGTCAGCCGCACAGGAAGCTGACAGGGGGAATGAGGAAGTTATGGGTTCACAGAGGAGGACATGGACGTCTTCTCCCGGTGCTCCTGGACTTCTTCTAACCGCCAGAACCGCATAGTCGCGCTTTCAACCGCTAGAACCTTTTTCCCCCTCCTCCTCCACCCCTCCCTCATCCCCTCAGCTGCGGGTAAATGTTTTGTGTTGGGATGACGAGCATCGTTGATGGTGACAAGAAAGCGGGCGGGGACTCTCCGGACCTCCTGCCAGTGTGGGATGAGGTCGGACGGGGAACGGCGAGAGGACGTGAGACAGCGATGGATTCCAGAGTAGAATTTTTCAATTCTTATTCCTCCCACACGAGCGTGAATTTGTGCAGTTGTTAAATTTGTCTTTGACCTTTTTTTATTCTGATGAATATTATTCGTATGAATATTGCTTTCATGCACATCCACCCTCGTGTCCACCGCCTGCTTGCTGCCACCCACAGAGGGCGACGTGTCTGTCTGCACAGAGTGTGTGCGTACCAAAAAAAGTCAATAAAGTTGTGTATGTAAAAAATATATATAATAATTCTAATAAGAATAATAATAATGATGATGATGATGTCATCTTGCAAAGACAGGTGGTGAAACATGACCGTGTCTCAGCTGTGAATAGAAAATGAGACAACCATGATGATGTCCTGGTGATGGACAGCTGGGTCACATGTACATATATTCTTGGATGGGAGGAGGGGTTTATCAGGTGTGTGCATGTGTGTGTGCGTGTGCGTGTGTGTGTGCGTGCGTGTGTTCGCATCAAGGCTGTGACGGTGACTGAAAATCAGTAGCAGTGTCTGCTGTCCTCGAGGTGTCAGTGTGGGATCTTGCACGTCCGGGCCGCCCACGTGGACGACCGCCGCCATGGTAACGTACCTTACCGCCACTTTGCGTCATTCTAGCGCCGCCCCGCTCTGTCTCTGTCCGATCAAAAGCCAGACTGGTATCGTGAGACACATCCTTCACTTTGCCAGCATGCTGTTTGCATTTTCCGGTGTATGCAAGAACCCTGATGATTTTGAGTATCACCAGAAGGTTGTCCGTTCATCCTAAGGTCAAAGAGGAACAGGTTCACTCCATCCTAACGTCTCCACTGCGTTTAGCTAATAAAGGCATGTTTTGTTATATTTAGGTTTGATTGTCCCCCCTTATTTTCTTACGAGGATCAAAAGTCCAAGGGAGAACCCGGCAGTTGTGTTCTGCGTCCTGATTGGCTGTAGACCTTGTCAATCAATCCCCCTACCGTTTCCTGCTGTGGTCAATATTCGCTAGGAAACTAGCTAACTCTGTGAGCTGCTAACCAGCTAAGTGAATCGTGGGTGCAAGCAGGACGACGATGGCAGGGAGCAACGTGTTTTAACAAGGATGCAAAAACGCCACAGCCGAAAGGCGGCAGGACGAGGCACGGTCAGAGTGACTTAATTTCTTGTGTCCAACCCAGTAGATTGATCACTAAAATGAAAAAAGTGAGAAAATGTTAAAGCCTGTCTGGAAGAAGGAAGGCGAGGTTTTAAAGCCTTAAAACATGTCCGTATAATCATTGTAAACAAAGTTGGCTACTTGGCGTTTTTCACTCATTTTGGGAACCTATCACCCGTGATAAACGAGGGAATACAGTAGTAGCAAATGTGACATGTTTGTTGCCCAAATTGAACATTTTCAAGCATAAAAATGGCTAAATAAACTAAAATACAGTGGAACCTTGGTTAGTCATTAATTTGTTCCAGAACCGAAATGGACATCAACACAAGGAGGACGTTTGACGGGGACCGAAAAAAATTTTCTCTTAGAAAATAATGTAAATCCAATTAATCCAGAAAGCCAAAAATGATAACACAAAAGACGATTTTATAGTTTTGCATGTAGTAAACAATTCCACATGCATATAATTGCACCTAAAAGATGAATGAAAGCGATAAATGAGCATTAATTAATATTACTGACAATCACACGGAGTATTGTACAGTACCCGCAAAATGTACATGACCCGAGGCAACATTTTGTCGTGAATTTTCGATGTTAACCGAAAAACACGCTAACCGAGGTTCCACTGTACAAAACATAAGGCATTCAGGATTCAAAGACGTGATGTGGAGTGTTCCGCACTGGTCACTAGGTGTCAGTAATGGTACATTGATCAGGCAGTAGCCGCAGGCAGTACGCTGTCCAGAACAGGAAGTTTAAAAAAAACAATAAGGAAATCTCCCACTGCTAACAAATGAGTCTAATTTCTGCCTAATATGTCTTATTTTCAGTTATGTCTGCTATACTGGGTAATACAAGCGTGAAGGTGATTAACGGGGTGTCAGTTTATGTCTAGAGGGCTCTAAAAAGGCTAAAACCATATTTAGGTTGTAAACAGGTTGTCTATGCTTTGTGAAAATATTCCATTTCTAAATGAGGAATCCTACTTGTCGCCAGTTAATAGTGATAAACGAGGGATTAGTGTACATACCTAAGCAAGAACACTGTTGATTTTAAACAGCATGCAATGTTGGTCAACTTAAATGGGTACAGGAACGTCTTTTAGTCAATAGAAGCATCATTTCTCAATATTTAGGCATGAACTCTACTGATTCACTTTTTTTTTGTGTTTTTGTGCGCGTCAAAATTGTTACCAAAAATCGTTATACGTAGTCAGCATCCACTGAAGGTGGTAGACTTATCCAGGGCTCGAAAAAACTTCTGCAAACTGTTTTTAGTTGAAGGGTTGATGAAAGTGTAACGTGCCAACATCACCCCTAGGCTGCGCACCTGCACCCTTCAATGTGCTTCCTTCCACGTGCATCGTATGGAGGAGAACAGGGTGCGTTGTGGTCGTCTACCAGCCATCAAAACATCCAAGCGCTTCGTCATCGATGTGGGCGGCCCCAATCCCGACTGGCTTTGACGAGCACTGCTCTGGAGAGTCGCCTGAAGCGTTGTGGTGCGCTAGAAGCAACCTGATGCTAGCGCCAGGTGGTTTTGTAAGTGTTGACGTAAATACGCAACCGTGGTGGTCGAATCTTCTATGACATGTTTACAGCGTTTTGTTCCTCACACCATTTATGTTGAATGGCCGCTATTCATCGTAATGCACACTCACTTCCTGTCAGGTTTCCCACTCGTCGGTAACCTCGTTAACCCGCGTCGAGAAGGCACGTGTTGTTCGTTCAGGTATTCTCGTCGCCATAGAAACGCCGTTCTGCGCTAACGTATGTCCTCTGTGTGTACGACGGGAAGTCTTGTACTTGATTTTTCTTTCAATAAACAAAACAAAAAAAATCATGATTTTGTGTGAAAGTCTTCTTCAACCAACATTTGATTTAAATGCTAACATAGCTTTGCTGTTTTGCTTTCAGCAATTGAAAACCATATCGGTTTCTGTATCGTTGGACAATATCAGCACATCAGTTATCGCCAAAAAAGCCAATATCGGACCTCCCTACTAACTATGTTAAATTCTGCAGCGTAATTAACCATCATGGCAAGCCAAGCCTCTCTCTCAGGACGACGGAGGCGAATGTAACGTCCCCCCCAGAGTCACACTGACTCTCACGCTCTTTTATTGTGACCTGAACACATCAACAGCAGTGCAATTCCAACATCGTACATGTACGGTACACCGTACCTCCGACTCACAAACGCCACTCTCGTCCACTCGTCATTGCAACGACACTTCCTCACCGTCACTGGACACACCGCCAGATGCATCCAACGACACGCCGAACATCACAAGGTCTTTATTATGTGGGTATGTGTGGTCTAAATGACGAGCGAGTATTCGGGCCACATTGAAAAATAATAATAATCTGAGATTTCGAGAATGAAGTCGTACATTTATGAGAAAAATGTCATAATATTCCGAGAATAAAGTTGTAAATTTACAACAAAAAAGTCGTAATATTCCAAGAATAAAGTCATAAATTTACGAGAATAAAGTTGTAAATTCATAAGAAAAAAGTTGTAAATTTATGACAATAAAGTAGTAAATTTACAAGATTAAAGTTCATTCATGACAAAAAAAAGTAGCAAATTTACGAGAAAAAAGTCATAATATTCGGAGAAAAAAAGCTGTAAATTCCCGAGAAAACAAGTTGTACATTTACGAGAAAAAACTTTGTAAATTCATAAGAAAAAAGTTGTAAATTTATGACAATAAAGTAGTAAATTTACAAGAAAAAAAATTGTACATTTATGACCAAAAAGTAGCAAATTTACGAGAAAAAAGTCGTACATTTACGAGAAAAAAATGTTGAAAATTTATGAGAAAAAAAGTCATATTTTATGAGATAGTCGTAAATTTACAAGAAAAAAAAGTCGTAGTATTCCGAGAATAAAGTTGTAAATTTACAACAAAAAAGTCGTAACATTCCGAGAATAAAGTCATAAATTTATGAGAATAAAGTTGTAAATTCATAAGAAAAAAGTTGTAAATTTATGAGAATAAAGTAGTACATTTACAAGAAAAAAGTTGTACATTTATGACCAAAAAGTAGCAAATTTATGAGAAAAAAGTTGTACATTTACGAGAAAAAAACGTTGAAAATTTATGAGAAAAAAAGTCATATTTTATGAGATAAAGTCGTAAATTTACGAGAAAAAAAGTCGTAGTATTCCGAGAATAAAGTTGTACATTTAAGAGAAAAAAGTCATAAATTTACTAGATTAAAGTTGTAAATTTACAAGAAAAAAGTTGTAAATTTATGACAAAAAAAAGTAGCAAATTTACGAGAAAAAAGTCATAATATTCGGAGAAAAAAAGCTGTAAATTCCCGAGAAAACAAGTTGTACATTTACGAGAAAAAACTTTGTAAATTCATGAGAAAAAAAGTTGTAATATTCCAAGAATAAAGTTGTACATTTACAAGAAAAAAAATGTAAATTTACGAGGAAAAAAAAGTTGTACGTTTATGACAAAAAAGTCATAATATTCCAAGAAAAAAAGTTTTTAAATTTCAGAAAAAAAATTGTAAATTTCTGACAAAAAAAGTATCAAATTTATGAAAAAAAAGTCCTAATATTCGGAGAAAAAAAGTTGTAAATTTCCGAGAAAACAAGTTGTACATTTATGAGAAAAAACTTTGTAAGTTTCCGAGAAAAAAGTTGTAATATTCCAAGAATAAAGTTGTACATTTACAAGAAAAAAAAGTTGTACGTTTACAAGACAAAAAAGTTGTAAATTTATGACAAAAAGTCATAATATTACAAGAAAAAACGTTTTTAAATTTCAGAGAAAAAAAGTTGTAAATTTAAGAGAAAAAAATAGAGCAAAAATAAAGAGCAAATTTAAGCTGAGATGACTTGTTAGCATATCAACGTGTTGCTTAAAGTGGCAAAGTTCCTTCTTTTCATTTGTGACTATGTGGCCCGCCCTGGACACCCATTCCATTCCATTTTCTGCCGCTTATCCAGGTCCGGGCCCCGGGGCAGCAGTCTCAGTAGGGAAGCCCAGACTTCCCGGTCCCCAACCACCTCCTCCAGCTCCACCGGGAGGACACCGAAACACCTCACCAGGGAGGCGTCCGGGAGGCATCCGGACTAGATGCCCGAGCCACCTCAGCTGGCTCCTCTCGATGTGAAGGAGCAGCGGCTCTACTCTGAGCTCCTCCCGGATAACCGAGCTCCTCACCCTGTCTCTTAGGGTGAGTCCTGCTACCCTACGAAGAAAACTCATTTCAGCCGCTTGTATCCGCGATCTCGTTCTTTCGGTCATGACCCAAAGCTCATGACCGTAGGTGAGGGTGGGAACATAGATCGAACGGTAAATTGAGAGCTTTGCCTTCCGGCTCAGCTCTCTCTTCACCACGACGGTCCGGTACAGCCACCGCATTACTGCAGACGCTGCACCGATCCGCCTATCGACCTCACGCTCCAACCTTCCCTCACTCGTGAACAAGACCCCGAGATACTTGAACTCCTCCACCTGGGGCAGGACCTCATTCCCAACCCGGAGGGAGCAATCCACCCTTTTCCAACTGAGAACCATGGCCTCGGATTTGGAGGTGCTGAGTCTCATCCCAGAAGCTTCACACTCAGATGCAAACCGTCCCAGTAAACGCTGCAGGTCACAGCCCGATGAGGCCATCAGGACCACATCGTCTGCAAATAGCAGAGCGAGATCCTAGTGCCCCCGAACTGGACTCCCTCGACACCTTGGCTGCGCCTAGAAATTCTGTCCATGAAAATTATAAACAGAATCGGTGACAAAGGGCAGCCTTGGCGGAGGCCAACGTTCACCGGAAACAGGCTTGACTTACTACTGGCAATGCGGACCAGGCTCCTGCTCCGGTTGTACAAGGACTGAATGGCATGTAGTAGCGCGCTACCAATCCCATACTCTCGGAGCACCCCCCACAGGACACCGCGAGGGACACGGTCGAATGCCTTTTCCAGGTCCACAAAGCACATGTAGACCGGTTGGGCAAACTCCCAAGTACCCTCCAGGACCCTTGCAAGGGTGTAGAGCTGGTCCAGTGTTTCGCGACCAGGACGAAAACCACATTGCACCCCCTGTAGCCGAGGTTCCATTAACGGTCGTACCCTTCTCTCCAGCACTCTGGAATAGACTTTCCCAGGGAGGCTGAGGAGTGTGATCCCCCTATAGTTGGAACACACCCTCCGGTCACCCTTCTTAAAAAGGGGGACCACCACCCCAGTCTGCCAATCCAAAGGTACTGTTCCCGACTTCCACGCAATATTGAAGAGACGTGTCAGCCAAGACAGTCCCTCAACATCCAGAGCCTTAAAGAATTCAGGGCGAAGCTTTGCCACTGGGGAGCATTTTGACTACCCCAGATACCTCAGCCACGGTGATGGAACTGTCCGCGTTCGTATCCTCAGTCTCTGCTTCCTCTATGGAAGGTATGTCAGTGGGATTGAGAAGGGCCTCAAAGTACTCCTTCCACCGCCCAACTATATCCTCAGTCGAGGTCAGCAGGCCCCCGTCCCCACTGTAAACAGTGTGGACCGGGCACTGCTTCCCCTTTCTGAGGCGCCTGACGGTTTGCCAGAACCTCTTTGAGGCCGACCGAAAGTCGTGTTCCGTGGCCTCACCGAACTCCTCCCACACCCAAGTTTTTGCCTCGACCACCGCCGAAGCCGCGTGCCGCTTGGCCTGCCGGTACCCGTCAGCTGCTTCAGGAGTCCCACAAGCCATCCATGCTCGATAGGACTCCTTCTTCAGCTTGACGGCAGCCCTGACCTCTGGTGTCCACCATCGACTGGCACCGACCACCTTGCGGCCGCAGCTCCGATCGGCTGCCTCAGCAATGGAGGCACGGAATAGAGCCCATTCGGGCTCGATATCCTCGTCCCCCACCGGGATGCAGGAGAAGCTCTACCGGAGGTGAGAGCTGAAGACTTGACAAACAGGAGACTCGGCCAAACGTTCCCAGCACACCCTCACTACACGTTTGGGTCTCCCGGGTCTGTCTGGCATCCTCCCCCGCCATCTAATCCAAATCATCACCAGGTGGTGATCAGTTGACAGCTCAGCCCCTCTCTTTACCCGTGTGTCCAAAACACGCGGACGCAGGTCTGATGATACAACTACAAAGTCGATCATAGACCTGCGGCCTAGGGTGTCCTGGTGCCATGTGCACTTATGGACATCCTTATGTTGGAACATGGTGTTTGTGATGGACAAACTGTGGTTCGCACAGAAGTCCAACAACATCACACCGCACGGGTTCAGATCGGGAGGCCGTTCCTTCCAATCACGCCCCTCCAGGTCACACTGTCATTGCCCACATGGGCGTTGAAGTCTCCCAGTAAAACGACAGAGTCACCAGTTGGGGTGCTCTCCAGCACCCCTCTGATGGACTCCAGGAAGGCTGGGTACTCTGAACTGCCGTTTGGCGCGTACGCACAAACAACAGTCAGGACCCTTTCCCCAACACGAAGGCGTAGGGAAATGACCCTCTCGTTCACCGGGGATGACTCCAACACAGAGGCACCGAGCCGGGGGGCTATTAATAAGCCCACACCAGCTCGCCGCCTCTCCCCTGTAGCAACTCCAGAGTAGAACAAGGTCCAGCCCCTCTCGAGGAGTTTGGATCCAGAACCCAAACCGTGGGTCGAGGTGAGTCCGACTATATCTAGTCGGAATGTCTCAACCTCTCCCACAAGTTCGGGCTCCTTCCTCGCCAGAGAAGTGACGTTCCATGTCCCAAGAACCAGATTTGGCCACCGAAGACCAGGTCGCCTAGGTGCCCGCCCTCGACCGCCACCCAAAACGCAATGCACCGGACCCTTATGCTTGCCCCCGCAGGTGGTGGGTCTACGGGGGGGAGATCCCGTGTGGCTTCTTCGGGCTGAGCCCGGCCGGGTCCCACGGGTGAAAGCCCGACCACCAGACGCTCGCCTGCGAGCCCCTCCCCCAGGCCTGGCTCCAGGGTGAGGCCCCGGTATCCCACTTCCAGGCGAGGTGCAGTCCCTCCTCGTGCGTTTGTTCATACGGGTCTTCTGAATCACTCTTGGTCTGGCCCGTCACCCAGGACCTGTTTGCCTTGGGAGACCCTACCAGGGGCATATAGCCCCAGACAACATAGCTCCTAGGATCACTCGGGCAGACAAACCCCTCCACCACGGTAAGGTGGTGATTCACGGAGGGGATATTTTATTACGTTTAGAATATTGGGCTAATTACTTAGCAACTTGGTCTTGTTATTTTTCCTAAATAGCACTAAGTGCTGAGAGTGTTTCAAAGGACTTTACAAAAGTGATGATTAACAAGGAAAAAGCACAAGGCAACGTAAACAAGTGTGTGTGTACTGTTGTGGAGTACAAAGTGTTACATTGAGAAACTTGAGAAATTTCCTGCTTGGAGGCGGGGGGGGCTTAACAACAAAACACTCACTGGAGTGTTGTCCTTGTGTGGACCAGCCACACAGAAAAAGTACTAGTAGTATCGCATCATACAGCATACATACTGTACATATACTGTAGTACTTTATATACTGTATTTTTTGGACTAAGTCGCTCCGGAATATAAGTTGCACCCGCCAAAAATGCACAATGAAGAAGAAAACAAACATATAAGTCGCACTGAGCTCTAAGTCACACTTTAGAGGGCGATGTGTTTAAAATGAGAGACCAAGACATCTCATCTTGAAAGCCAAGTTGTAGCTATGACAACGAAAGGGAGCAGAACAGGCTAAATCGGCGTCTCTTAATGGAAGCATATTAAGTGAGTCACAGGGGCAGAGCTAGCTTTTTTATAAGGGGGGGGGGGGGGGGTGCAGGCTGTAGCCTGAGTCGCTGGAAATGGAGCGGGGGGTCTGGGGGCCCTCCCCCAGAAGATTTTTTAAAATTAGACCTGCATTTCCTGCAGTCTGGTGATATCTGAGGCCAATTTTATGTGCTTAATTTCAAGAGTTTGTTGTTATTTTTATCCTTGGAATATATGGTTTAAGCCAAAACATTCTATTTGTAAAATGACCCGTACTAGGAGAAACCCATTTTAGCTCAATTTCCTGAAATATTTTACAATTTGAAGCAGCTGTAAATTCCGAGGATTTGAGTATAATTTTGTGTCACTGGGGATCGCCTTTCTGGTTCATTTTCATTGAGAAGAGACAACAGTTGTCCTTCTAGTCACGATGCCAGAACCTTTATTTTGCACCTCCACCTGAATAGCCATGTACAGCACACCTTCACTGTCCAATGTCAATGATCAGCCTGACAGTGGCTTCAGGAACAGCTTGCGTCTCGCTTGCATTCTGGCATATGCGTCCACCACGCGCCCAGAATTCAGATCATGTCCCTATGGACATACATCAGAATCAGGCCAATCAGTCTGTCCTGGCCCATTGATGACCTCATGACACTTTTCACCTGCTTTAGCGCAGAGTTGGCACGCTCCACGCCTGAACTGGTCACATCGATGATCAGCATCAGGAACAGGATCCTATGTGTGTTGGGGTACATCGGCCTAGCTCTGGGGTCAGTTGACTGACTGTGGCCTGGGGTGATCTGTCTTGGTACTAGTAGCAGTACTAACAAATCAACGTGTACCGGTTTAGACATGTTTAGACATCTTTAGACATGTTTAGACATACACGTACCTTCACTGGGACTGGGTGACTGGAATCCAGGATGGTTCATCATTTTATTAGCTTTTATTGTGGCAAAAAAAAAATCGTGGGTGCCTCAAAACGGAGGGGTGTACGCCCCCCACTCCCCCCTCTAAATCCGCACCTGAGTCAGATAACTATAAACAACGTAACATAACTAGCTTACTTGCAGCTTGTCATCTGCACAATATGATCATAGTTGCTAGCAAATATTACTTCATGTCAGGAACTTACTTTCATCGATTACGTTAACTCGTACTGGTAAAAGTCCCTGATTATTGTTGAAGTTCTTTGCCTTTTTATGATGTCGTGAAGGGGAAAAAGCACTCCCCCAGGCTTCGCTACACATCTTAAATAACGCTTGGCCAGCTATCCGTCAGTCGGCTACAGACGTGCGAGCAGTGAATATGCTAACCCAGCACGATGTTGCTGTTAAAATGTGAGCAAAATGTTAGCATTGTAGCTTGCATAGCTATGCTAACCTTGCTAACGTTTGTGTCCTTCTGTCTGTTTCCTGTGATTTCTTTTGTAGATTTTTTTTAGACTGAACATATTTAAACAGACTTTTTTGTGTTTCAGCTTTGCCAACTGAATTGCTGAATATTTCATCGACTGGAAAGTCATAAGCAGAGTGCGGGCGTTTAAAGATTCATGCTGTGACAATACGGTGTTTAAAAATTCAGTTCATAAAATTTCAGTGTGAAAATAAATCTTAATTTAGATATTTGAAAACACACACACCGGACCTGCATCACGTGACTACGCACTTCATACCTGATTGGCTGCCTCTGCGACACAATCGATGCAGTCTGTATGAATTCCCCAGAAATGTCCATTTGGAAACATCAAATTTATTTGCACTGTTGGGTTTTTTTTTTTGCACTGAATTTTTATTAGTGTATTTTAATAAGCTAAATCCACACACGTGCATTTTGCTTAATTTTTTTTATAATAAAATAAAATCATAAATCATCATAATTAGAATATATTATTTAATTTACTTATTAATACATTATTGTTATATTTATTAAAATAATTAGAATCATATGTTATATTTTATTTTAAAATTTAGTTATTACTATTAATAATAATAAGAAGAATATAATAGTGATAATAATAATAATTATTATTATTACTAATTTTAATATATAATAATAAAAAGTCATGTTGCAAAATTCAAAATGCACAAAATTCAGTTACATAAATTCAGTTACATAAATTCAGTGTGTAAATGTGTCTCATAACAAAGAAACTTCAGAAACTTCTTCACCCCCGTTAGACGGTGTGTGTGTGTGTGTGCGTGTGTGTGTGTGTGTGTGTGTGTGTGTGTGTAGGTACGCACGTGTGTGTAATCTCAGTTGATGAAACGGAAGCAGAAGTCAAGTTTGTCTTGTTTCCAAAGTAATCATTCAACAAACGGCAGAAGGAAATGTTAATATGTTATATATGATATATGTATAACATACAGTATATATAGATATGTTCAAATGTTAATAAAAATAACATTTCTATGGTTTTTAAGTGTAATAAAAAGTCAAATATGAGCATTCAAACAAGCGTTAAAAGTAGCGCAGCATAAATAAACGAAGAGGAAGATGTTTACGTTTGTGTGACGTGACTCACGCTGACGTTGGCACATCCCGCGGTTACAGGGTTTCCGTGACGACCTGTGATGTCATCGCAGCTTTGCCAAAGTCTACTTAAGCGTGCGCGTCTGAGCCCGACCCTCATCAGGAGGCTGGAAGAGCACGCTGCGCCACCGCGTTGATGCTGCTTTAGCCCTGCTGGCGTCGAGGCGGGGCGCTGCCATGGCCGTCTGGGCATTGATGTTGGCGCTGCTCGCTGTCGAGCACGCTCACGGACGAAGACCCGCGCTGCCTGCCATGTCCGTCAAAGGTGAGACGCCGCTGTGTTTTTAAATGTACTAACTTTTCCACTGAGAATGGACGGATGCTGGTGAACACATCACAGCATATCATAGCAATCCCCGTACGCCCCGCAAGTACGCCCTCCCGTGGCTGTGAGCAGTAGCGTGACGACATCAGAGCCAATCTTATTGGTTGCTTGATCTTCCGCCAGCGCCATCATTGCCTCGTTCACCGTGAGCTCCCCTCAATCGTCTTGCAGAAAAAGTCCAAAATGTCACCAGCAAAAAAGGCCCAGGGTGGTAAAAAGTAATAGCACGCCTTTCCTGAGTGCGCTCAACAGTTTGCCCTTTGACTCGCTTGCAATCCATCAAGCAATGGTGGCGCTATTACCCGCTTTTTGCTGTTATATCTTTCTTGTTCTCACGTTTGGATTTGTTATTTTAGAATTGATTTTGTATTTGATGTGTATTATTTATTATGAATTATATTACAGTGTACCTTTGACTGATTATTTTTATTTGAAGAATATTTTTGGGATATATATTAGTTTTTGTTCGATGTATTATTCCAAAAGGTATAGTTTTGTATTTGTTGTGTATCTTATGTATATGTTATGTATATGATTCTACTTACAGTGTATGAATGACATTACACTTTTATTATTATTTATTATTCTACAACATATAGTTTGGATTTGGTTTGAACTTGTTGCGTAAGAATTATTATAATTATATGAATTACACTACAGAGTTATTTATTTAGTCAATTATTTTGAAAATATTTGGCTGAATATACATGAGTTCTTCTTTTCCATTTCTAATTAAGTTTTATGTTTTTTAATTTGATTTAAATGATTTATTAGAATTAGCATTGACTCGTTTATGAATTCCATATTTGTTTCTAAAATATGCATTCCCACATATTTGGATGGTATATTTTCTGCATACTATCTAGTATTCTAGCCGACATTTCTGCCGTCGGAAAGCCGCGATGACATCACCGAGTAACAGCGTTGTCCCCGACAGACGGCTGTTTCACGGTGCTGCCAGAGGTGGAGCTGTTCCGCATGGAGAGCGAGGCTGTGGTCGTGTCTTTCCCCATGTTCCAGAGGACGCTCAAAGTACGCAACATAGCCCCGCCCACGGCCACGTACCGCATCGCCAAGGGCGACGCTAGCGCCGCCGCCTTCTCGGACGACGAGGGGCGTGTCCAACAGCGTGGAACACAGCTGTGGCTCCTCCCGGCTCGGGCGTCTGACTCCGGGGAGTACACGTGCACCTTCAGGTAATCGCCGCTCATTTTTCACGGCTTTCAACTTGAAGGTGACGCTCATGAATGTATTATTTCTTCAGAAATGCTAGCTACTGCATCAGAGGTAGCATCACGCTGGCGGTGTACACGGCGTCCTCCGTGGACATCAACAAACTGTCCTATCAGTACAACGCTACGGCGGGAGAGGACGTCACGCTCAAATGTCCCTCTTGGAATCACTTCAGCAACCCAGAGAGACAGACAGAATGGCAGGCGGTGAGTGGATACAACCACGGAGTATCAGGGCCACTTTAAAAAATAAATCTGACGTTTTGAGAATAAAGTCATCAATTTACGAGAATTAAGTCATAAATTTACGAGAAAAAAGTAGTCAATTTACAAGGAAAATGTCCTAAATTTCCTAGAATAAAGTTGTCAATTCACAAGAAAAAAAGTCTAAATATTACGAGAATGAAGTTGTAAATTTATGGAAAAAAAATCGTAATATTACGAGAAAGTCGTACATTTATGAGAAAAAAAGTTGCACATTCACGAGAATAATGTTGTAAACGTACAAGAAAAAAGTCATACATTTATAAGAATAAAGTCGGAAATGTATGACATAAAAGTTGTAATATTACGAGAATAAAGTCGTAAATGTACGAGAAAAAAAGTTATAATAATACAAGACTAAAGACGTACATTTCTGAGAGAAAAAGAGGTAATATTAGGAGAAGAAAGTGTTAATCTGAGGTGTGATGTGTCGTACGTGTCAGAGGGAAAATAGAGCATAGATCTTCAGGAAGGAAGGAAACTTTCCTCCTCAGGCAAGCTTTTATTTACAATGTGGCAGCAAAACATATAGCAGTTGAGCACAAACAGATTAGCATGGCTAGCTAGCCCTTCTCACTTGCGCCTTCCTTACCCCGCCCCCTCCACAAAGGTCACATACAGTAAGTCCCCCCTTGTCATAGCTGTCTCAGGCAATGCCTGTTACATAAACTTACCATTTTTTTCTTCTAAATTCACAACTTTATTCTTGAAATCTCAAATTATTTAAATTCTGCATCATAACAGGCATTGCCTGAGACAGCTATGAAAAGGGGGCACTTATGTGACCTTTGGCCTTGGGCAAAGGTAATATTGCGACTTTTTTCCCCCTCATAAATTTACAACTTTATTTTCGACATCTCCGATTTTGGGGATTTTTGTCAGTGTGGCCTAATACCCATCGTATCGTAGCAGTACTTGATATGTCAACATGGGCCAAAAATGGTGTCTCTTTCTTCATTTTTTATGAAGTCATGACAATTTTTGACAAAATTGTTGATGAAACTGTCATTTACCAACTTCACCACTGGGTGGAGAAACTGTTGGGCTTCGTACATGATAGCATCTAATCCAAACTTACCTTTATGCATTCATGGTATCAGCACTTGATAGCAAATATGAGGTGAAAGAAAAATGGCACAAATACAGTAGTAGTCTATCTGTGCATGAGATGAAGTTAGCACACCCACAATGGACATGCGTCAAGTGAGACGGAAGTAACAGAGAGAATCCGGCCACTTTTCAAAATAAAATATCATGGAAATTATTTTTTCTTTCTGTGCGGCCCCGTACCAAATGACCCACGGCCTGGTACCAAATGACCCACGGCCCCGTACTAAATGACCCACGGCCCGGTACCAAATGACCCACGGCCCCGTACCAAATGACCCACAGCCCGGTACCAAATGACCCACGGCCCGGTACCAAATGACCCACAGCCCAGTACCAAATGACCCACAGCCCAGCACCAAATGACCCACGGCCCAGTACCAAATGACCCACAGCCCGGTACCATATGACCCACGGCCCGGTACCAAATGACCCACGGCCCAGTACCAAATGACCCACAGCCCGGTACCATATGACCCACGGCCCGGTACCAAATGACCCACGGCCCGGTAACGGGCCAAGGCCCGCGGGTTGGGGATCACTGCTCTTGAACACTATGGAAATCCTGAGGAAATCCTAGGAAGGCCAGATGGGGTGCATTGTGGTCATCTCCCACCATAGTAATAGTAATATTATATGGCAATGAGATATTATTATGCTTTATTAGTAGTAGTAGTTATTATTATGTATTATTGCACTACAAATTGGAAGTGAAGCGTATTTATTTACTTAAGTAATTATACGTACACTATTTTCTCATTTCTCTTTTCTTATCTCTACTATCTGGCCTTGGTTGTTTTATTTTGTTTTATTATGTTTATTAGGATCTTTTTGGAGAGCTGCTCAAAACGCCATTTTGTCTTGGAGATGAATAGTTTTTTCATACCCGACAGAACTCCGCTCTCGGCCGCCTCCAAGAAGGCCAAAGATGGCGCTCTTTCCGCACAGATGGAGGAAAACTCTTCATCCCTGCGGTGAAGCCATCCGACGCCGGCATCTACACCTGCCGCCTCGGCGTGGTCGTCGATAACAGGAAGTTCTCCATCAGCAGGGTCAATCAGCTCCTCGTGCAAGGTGGGTCAACGCCCACCAAATTGACCTTTTATTTATTTGTGTAATCATATTGTGTTTTACGTTGTACTGTGCTGCGTGAAATGCACATTTACTTGGTTTATTCATTGAGTACATAAAAATAGCATAATAGATATACTGTAGTAACTAAATGGATGAGCACCAAATTGTACACATTTTGTTATTAAAGTTAATGCATAGTTTGCTGAGTATTATGATAATTATGATAAAAGTACCTTGAAAAATATGTAATGTTTTTTTTATTTCTGAAATAAAAATAATGATAAGAAAGAATTAGGCAATTTAAGAAATAAAGATATTAAAAAAAATGAATAAAATTAAATTCATTTAAAAATAAATTAATTATTTTTGGGATAAGAATCCATGAAGCAATTCTAAGAAATATGTATTAACTTTGCTTCATTAAAAAAAAGAAAACTCCTTTCCAATAAAAGGCATGCGTGTACCTTTTTAACAAGGTGTACACACCTGACATTTTTTCTGAAATAACAAATAATAATTAGAACAAGGAATTAAGCAATTAAAATAAATAAATACATAAAAATTAAAAAGAATTTATGTCAAAGTTGTTATTTTACTTATTTTTGCATTCTTTCATTCTTTCTTTTTTGTAATAAACATATCTGTAATTTTGGGGGGGATAAGAAGAAATTAAGCAATTCAAAGAAATTTTGTTTAAAAATCCACAAAACGAAAGGTGTGTATTGTTAAAAATATGATTTAATTAATTCTATTTTGATTCATATTAATTTACAAATATTTTTTGAAGTAAAATTGACTTTTTAAAATAGGTTTGGCCTTTTCACTGGACAATCTTGAGCTATGCTAAAATGTCATGTGTTAGCTTTGCCCTCTGCTGGTAGCTTGCGTGTACTACAAGTGAGGAGGACCTCCCAAACGTCCCTTGAAGGAAAACCGCACTTTTTTGGAATTGTGCCCATCATCCACAATCCTTACATGAGACATGAACACATACGTCTTTCTCTTTTCTGTGCGTTTTAAAGATATGAAAAAGCAGCAGCTCAGTAGTGCAGGTAATGGGTACGCTCGTGCCGTCTACAAAAACCGACCAGGTTTTCTGGTTTTATATCCGTGCTGTAACCGTGTAGTAACAGGTACATTCACCATAACACGTAGTACTGGCAGCATTTTGCGTATTTCGGCCATTTGAAGCATTACCGGAACTTCCTCGCTCGACGTCATAGAAACGAACGCCTACACCTGGCGTTCACTTTTCCAAACTCAGAAATAAAAAGACAGCGGCAGTGGAGTATTTAGCCTTACCTTTTGCTGGCGACTGAGGCGTCGCGAGCGTGAAGCTGACGAGCTACCTGCGCGCGTGTGGTGAAGCGAGTCGCTAGCCGGCTAGGAGCCAGTCGGTGTGGTTTGGCTAAGTGTCAATGCGCCAGTAATGTAGTTCGATCGGCGGAATAATGTTAATAATAATAATAACAATGTCGCCGTGGCTTGGTTAATATGCACGTCACATTATATGTCAATGGAGCGTTGTTGGCGCTTTTTGGAGGCTTTTTCAGACGACTTTATAGGAGGAATAACTACGTCACATTTGTGCAGTCAAGAGCTGGCTCTTTTTATTTGTTTTTATAGCTTGAAAACGCACAGACAAGAGAAGGACATATGTGTTCCACTGATCTGTATTATATATCTGGATAGCTCGTTGGCAAACGGCCGCCATATTGCCACTCGCAAGAAACTCGGGCAAGCTTTTGCATTCGTGGTGAACTTATTTTATTAATTCGGATTGGACACAAATTTCGCCTTAAGATGCCTGCATGTGCAGCTATTAACTGCACAAATCGCCAGTTCAAAGGCTGTGGACGAACATTTCACCTGTAATTATGATTGAAATGTAGATTTATGATTGATCATTTAAGGGTTTTGCACTGTCGATCTCTCAGATGTTTTCGGTCGTGTAAAATTCCTCTGATTAAATGTATGTCCAGAATTGATTGTTTATATAGCTCTATAATAGCTAAGAGGAAATGTACGTACTTTTTGTTCTATCATGATATATGTATTTCTTTAAGGGACGAAGGTTGCGTTACTTGAAGGAATGGGAGAATCTCAGTGCTTCCATGATGCTTACCAGGCATTGTATACAGTGCAGTTAGCAAGCCAGTTGGCATACAATTGACCCTTCATTTGGATAAACAACCTTTTTTTTGCTGCTGAATGACTGACGTAAAAGGATTCATTCATATGATATGTTCTGGAAAATAATATTACTGAACATGCATACCGGTATGGGGTCGCACGGTGGTCTAGTGGTTAGCACGTTGGCCAATACAGGAACAGCCTGGAGATCGGGAAGACCTTGTTTCGATTCTCCCCTTGGGCATTTCTCCCCGTGTGCGCGTGGGTTTTCTCCGGGTACTCCGGCTTCCTCCCACATTCCAAAAACATGCATGTTAGGTTAATTGGTGACTCTAAATTGTCCATAGGTATGAATGTGAGTGTGAATGCTTGTTTGTCTATATGTGCCCTGCCATTGGCTGGCCACCAGTCCAGGGTGTACCCCGCCTGTCGCCCGAAGTCAGCTGGGATAGGCTCCAGCATGCCCCCGCGACCCTAATGAGGATGAAGCGGTATAGAAAATGGATGGATGGCATACTGGTATGTTTGAGATTGCAAACAACGTATTGTCTTACCCAAAGCATATGGTTTTGTTTCAGTGTTTTTGTTTTTTTTCTGTGTGTGTATGTATTTATTACACATTATAAATATATTTCTATATCAGAAAAGAGGTCATTTCTATTTCATAACACAAACAAAAAAATCATCAAAATGTGAAATGATTTTAAAACTTGTCTCTTTTATGATTCATATTTTGTACAGATGAGAGCATAGTGAATTGTATGAAAGTAAGAATAAAAAGTAAAGGATCATGACCATGGATTTTAGTGGAAAAAAGGGATGGGATATGCAGTTCAAATGAAAATCTCTTTCTAGAGGAGTAAAACTATCATTGCTATAGGGGAGTGCTGAGCCAGGGTGCACAGTAGAATTTTGTCCCAAAGGCAATGAGAATTGGAAGGGAAAAGTACATTTAATATAGCAAAAGATAGAGAATAACGTATCAAATGGTTTTTAAGGGACGAAGGTTGCGTTACTTGAAGGAATGGGACAATCTCCCCGCTTTTTAATGTCAAATCTAGATGTTCTGTTAGCCTCTTCATCTGCTTTGTACACTATGTACGCTGTGCCAATGTAGTCTGCTACGTACGACACGTGAGTGGTAAGATGGCCTCTCTGTGGCTTCAGAGGCTTGCACGGCGGGCGTGCGACGTATGAACTATCCAGATATATAATACAGATCAGTGATGTGTTCATGTTCCACATAAGGATAAGGATGTTCGGTAACACTTCAGCTGCATGTAAGTCAGCTACGTGAAACACTACACTACGAATGGTCCTGTCAAGAAATGTATCTTTTTGTGAAACCGTGTGTGATCTTGCAGGTTCTGACCCGGTTCCAACTCGCACAGAGGTGGACCGGACTTCTGAAGTGACCTCTGACCCCTGGCTCATTAAAAGCAGTGCTGCTCCCAGTAAGAGTTTGCTTTAATTCACTCATTCATTTTCTTTGCCACTTATCCTCACGAGGGTCGTGGGGTATGCTGGAGCCTATCCCAGCTGACTTTGGGTGAGAAGCTTTCAATGTGTGATGGTTCTACACAATAACGTTCTGATGGTTCTTCACATTCTAGCCCTCACGCATATGCCGCCGGTGATCATCTCCCCATCCAATGGAACCATCTTTGAGGCAGCGCATGGTGAGCGATTGACAAGAACACACACACACACACACACACACACACACACAGAAGACGTGACATGATAAAGTTTAATTAACACTGGTGGTTGTTGTTGTTCAGGTTCTGCGCTGGAAGTGCACTGCAAGGTTCTGACCGCATGCGACTTTGCCAGAACCACCGCCATCTCGTGGTTGGTCAACGGCCTGACGGTGGAGTCGTCCTACCTGGATGGACGTGCCCTGCAGGGGGGTCGGAGGTAAGGAGGTTTTTAACCCTTGAAATTATTAGTCATTAAAATACACTCAAACTAATGACAAATAAGTCCAGTAAAAAATGAGATCAGTGTTTTAATACTGCCTCTGCATGAAACATGCATGTCAAATATCACATCAACACAAAACAAAAACACACACTAGAGTTCCTCAGGAGACAAAAAAAATCTCAGCTTCTCAAAAACGTCCTTTTAATGTCAACGTCTTTTAAAAGTACGACTCATCCTGACACATACATATCAAACATTTAATGTATTTAAATGTAATATCAGCCGTGTCACTGCTATGACGACAGACGGCAGCACAGTGCGGCTCCCCACGGAGTCTGACGCTCTTTTAGAACTTGAATGTAACCTGAACACATCAACAGCAGTGCAATTCCAACAACATGTGTGTCTTTGCAACTCACAAACACGTCTTTAGTCCCTCCGTCGTCGGAACAACACTTCCTCATTGTCATCACACGACCGCGAGATGCATTCAGGGACACTCCAAACATCACAAGAACGTCTTTATTACGCGTCTAAATAAACAGAAAGACAAAGAAAAAACAATACAGTAAGTGGATATTGTTATCACTGACTTTGTAACTGTAAATTTCTGCATTTCTGCATTTTAGTATTCTCGGAAATACTGGAAAATACACTCAAAATGTGAATTCGACTTAAATGACGTGGTGTGTTTGAACGCAACCCCTCATTGCTCATAATAACACGGTTAAAGTGTGATTCACATGTTCTGCTCCCATTACAGAAACGAGTGTTAGGTAAATAGATTGTTCAAGACGTGTGGTATATTTTAGCTTCAGTTCATTTGGAGCTGTTAATACATGCAAATATATATAATCCATTTATCTTTCTTTCAATAAAATGCAGTAAAAATGGACATATTTCAGACATCATTTCAAATGTTGATTAATCATGATTAATTCATTTGAAACCCATGATTAATCTGATTTAAAAATTTAATCATTTGACGTCATCAATAAAAATAAATAAATATTATTATCCATCCATTTTCTATGCCGGCCGCTTATGCTAATTAGGGTGGTGGGGGTATGCTAGAGCCTATACCAGCTGACTTTGGGCGAGAGGCGGGGTACATCATGGACTGGTCGCCAGCCAATAATGTTCTAAAAATGTTCTAAAAAATGAATATGATCAAAAACTGCCGCCAGGGAAAGCAGGATGGCATGGGGCTGCCAGGTGGAGGTGAGGCTCATTGTCATAGCGATGATGGAAGAGGACAAGGAGGCGGAGCTCCGCTGCGTGGCTAACAACCGAGGCGGCCGACAGGAAGTTGTCATCCACCTTGGGCTGGAGGGTGAGTTTCATTCATGATGGGGTATAAAAGTCACATGTTTGTGGTGCTTGTAACAACAGCAGCTGCCACCAGGAAGTGATGGCAAAGATAAACCTTCATTTGACCTCTGTTAACCCCTCACAGACTCCAAGTTCACCTGGATGGTGGTCTCTGCCGTGGCCGCTTCCTGTTTCCTGGCAGTGGTCTCTATCTTCCTCTACGTTCTTTTAAGGCCCAAACAGCAGAAGAAGAAACTGGACTACTTCCTGGCCCGGCAGAACAGCACCTTCTACAGTACTGAGGACTGATGATCTTCTCGTTTATCTTCTCCAACTGGGCAGTCCGCAACCAGACGATACTTGCTGTGGTCACTAGAGGGCAGCATTGTAAGAGGAGACAGTTTCCTCCATTATATTTCAGTGGTTTGGACAAAAATAATACTGTACTGTACGTCTATAAAGCAAAGATGATCTGAGGAACCTTCTTGTACTCATTGAGCATTAATTATTGATTACATGGCAAAATATAAAAATAGCACAATGCTGCTGTTTATGCTTAATTCACTTTCTTTATTTTTGTATAGCATGTAATTTAATCTAAATACACATTTTAGATTCAATGTATTTTGTACATCCGATTTACTAAAGTGACACTGAAAGACATGGTAGTGAGCAAAAAGAGGTGGCTGTACAGAAAACAAATACATGAAATCAGCATATTCAATTTATTGTAATTATTGAATTCTAATTCAATGTATTAATCTTCAAATAATTGTAAATGATTTTAAATGGGTATTTTACTCTATTTTACTGCCTTATTAAAATGCTTAAATCGCTACATTTCAAATAACAAACTAAAATGAAAAATGGAAAAAAATGAAAATTAAAATGATAACTCAAAGAAAGAAATCATTTGGGGCCAAAAACATCGGTTAATACGGTCTATCACAGCACATTGTAGTAGTATGCCCCCTAGCGGCAAAATAATGACTCCCTTCAGAACAATCCAAAAATGGGAATTACAGTATATTCATGGTGGAATTTCATGGACAAGGCCGACTTCGTGCTATGTGGCCACCAGAGGGCGCCACGTGGACACGCCGACATGAAGCAGCATGGTGGAATGTATACAATGTAAGTGCATGCGCGCGTGTGTGTGTGTGTGTGTGTCACGGTGAGACGTTCTCCTCCCAGTTGTTGCTCAACACAACCTCCCAGGAGAAGTTACAACATGTGCTCGACAAGAGTGCTCACTCAAACAGGAAGTCCTCGCCGCGGACGCCACATGAGCTCACCTATTATTTGGCCAACCGTTGACCTGACCAAGCTGTCATGTGACCCGAGGTGGCCATCATCGTCGTCATCACCTTCATCCAAGTGAGTTTGTCTCGCGAAAGGGTCAAGGAGGCGGTGAACTTCCTCGGTGACGTCACCTGGTTAGGAGGACTTTGGTTTGATTTACTTTGCGTGTGTATAGCAAGCATTGCGGTAAACTTGCAAACGAGATATTTCAAAGTAAACTGTCAATATTTTGTCTTTGTTTTAAGACTTCATTTTAGTCACTCACGTCAGGGTGTCTCCCAGGAAGTAGCAAGGCTTTTTGCGCTGGCTTTTCAAAATAAAAGCCACACCCAAATTGAATTATTGCTTACGGTTGCTTTAAAAAGAATGCCCTTTATTGTCAATGTTCTGTGACACAGCAGGCCGTCGAGGAAGTATTATCGTAATTTGATGGGGAATTTCAAAATAAAAGCATGTATTTTGTCATGGTTCCGTTTATTGTAAGACTTGTAGTAAGTTTGTTTGAGTATAGTATTTATGTATAGTATAGTAGTTTATTTTTCCAAATATTTAAGCTTTCTATTTATATAATATTTGTACATTTTCTTTTTGTCATAGTATGACTTTATTTCCATAATATTTGGACTATATTCCCCTAATATTATCCCTTTTTCCCAACCTAATTCCAGCTTTATTTGTTTGGCATAGTATTTTGTTAGTATGTTAGTTTGTTTGAGTACAGTAAAAATAATGAACAATTTCATTGGGAAAATATAGTTGAACACACATAAACACATCTGAATATAATAATAATAATAATAACTATAGATATAATTATAAATAGATAAAGAATATACCATAATAATGTACCCTGCCTCTCGCCCAAAGTCATCTGGGATAGGCTCCAGTCCTACTAAGGACAAACGACGTAGAAAATGAATAAATAATATAAATAAAATATATAAATTTTAATATAAATAATTCTAATTAATAACTTATATAATATAGAATCAAATATACAATAATCTATCTATCTGTCTATCTATCTATGAAAGAAGTCCACGCTGTTATCGTTTGGCTGAACTTTGAACCCGGGTCACCTCTGCAGAGCAAACAAGCACACGCATGATCAGGCGTGTTTGTTTCGCTTCATTAGGTACACCGTCTAATGACACCCATGGCTAAAGTTGACTTTTTTTTCGACCTTTCCCGTGTGGCTGACACAGGGCAGCCAAGATATTCAGAACAGCTGTCGAAATGTTCCACAGCAACCGTGCTTTTTATCGCGGCGACGTGAGCGTCCGTGGGCGGCACGTGCTCGTAGCAACACAAAAAGGCTGCATGTCCCCCTGATGCGTCTGGTGTTTTTCCCTGTCTTTAATAGTACTCACCTCAAAAATTGCTTCTTCTTTGGCTTTTCTGCAATGCCTCCACAAAACAGTGTCTTTCATGTCATGGAGGAGAAGTGTGATGACAACCACAGAAGACAACATGCAACATATTAAAGGGTGTATGATTGACATGTGGTGTAAATAGACTTGTTGTACGCGACACAATACTTATTCATTCCAGCAACACCTATCCAAGGCCACTAGGTGGCAGTATCAGTCTGCAGTTACACCTTCCCTTTTACACCTGCCTGTTACGACGGAGCATTCAAACATGACTTGTATGACACATCACACCTCATATTAACACTTTATTCTCCTAATATTATAGCTTTTATTCTCGTACATTTACGACTTTTTTTGTCTGGAATTTACGAATTTATTCTCAAAATCTCCGATTATTATTTTTTTCCTATGTGGCCCTAATACGCCGTCGTACATTGTCGACTGTCATACAGGTGTAAAAGGGAAGGTGTGACTGCAGACTGATACTGCCACCTAGTGGCCTTGGATAGGTATTGCTGGAATGAATAAGTATTGTGTTGCGTACAACAAGTCTATTTACACCACATGTCAATCATACACCCTTTAATATGTTGCATGTTGTCTTCTGTGGGTGGTTAGCATGTCTGGAGATGGGAAGACCTGGGTTGGATTCTCCCTTGGGTTGGATTCTCCCTTGGGTTGGATTCTCCCTTGGGTTGGATTCTCCCTTAGGTTGGATTCTCCCTTGGGTTGGATTCTCCCTTGGGTTGGATTCTCCCTTAGGTTGGATTCTCCCTTGGGTTGGATTCTCCCTTGGGCATTTCTGTGTGGAGTTTGCATGTTCTCCCCGTGTGTGGGGGGGTTTTCTGGGTACTCTGGTTTCCTCCCACATTCCAAAAACATGCATGTTAGGTTAAATGTCCGTAGGTATGAATGTGAGCGTGAATGATTGTTGGTCTATATGGCGACCCGTCCAGGGTGTACCCCAACTCTCGCCGAAGACCCGAGTGAGGATAAGCGGCATAGAAAATGGACGGGTGGATAGTTTGGAAACTGGAAAAACCAACAGCTTATTCTCATGCAAAAAGTGCAGTTTCTGGTTGTCTGGTTGTCATGTGTCACACACACACACACACACACACACACACACACACGCACACACACACATGAATGCAATGCTGGAAATGGGACGTTGAGCTGGTATTTGGGCCTCCTTCCAGTTGGTTACGCAGCGTTTGCTCAGAGGTCTTTGCAGCAAACAGTAAAGAAGTTTGTCATTTGGGAGGAGGAGGTGCTGGGGGGCTGACATGGAGCCTTCTGCTCTTTGAAAACCACGTGCAGACCTGATTTGAACTTTTTTTTTGTAACTTTTTGGGATATTTGTGTCTTTCAGTCATGGGCCTCGGTGTCTATGTTGGGACCCTCCTGTTCTGGTTCCACTGGACCGGTGCTGTTTGGGCCGAGGGTGAGTTTGGACACCTACCTTCCTCTCTTCGGACCTGCCGGTACGGGAAAGTCCTCAATGGGTCAGACTGTGCGTGTTTATCTACGAGCGTGTTGCAATCCTGGAAAAGTGGGGTGAAAATAGCAAAGCGTTGATGTGAAACCTTCACCTTGAACAAGACGTGATTGCCAGCTTCCTCGGGTGGAAAAATACCAGCGTTTTGAGGGGAATCTTGTTCTTCACTTGGCTGGAATCCTTGGAAGCTGGCGGAACATCTGGCCGGGACAAACATTTCGCTTTATTTTGCACTTTGGCAAGAAACCGCAGTGTTACTCTTGACAGGGTGCGTGCGTCCAAAGCTGGGGTGTCCCAACGTGTTTCCAGCGAGAGCCGCGTAGTGAAAAGTGAAAGGAGGCGCCACAAATGAGATATCGGTGGAATGCTACAAAAATGATGCTTTTTTCCCCTCATAATATTCATTCTGGTAAAATGGAGACTTCTCTTCTCATTCCATGATGACGTTTTTCTCTTCATGTTTTGACTTTACTCTCATACAATTTCAGCTGTTTGTTTTCCATTTCTGAGGGGTTTTTATACATTTTTCAAGTATTTCAACTACTTACTTCCTGTAAAAAAATCCTCCCTTAATTATGACTTTATTCTCATAATATCATAACATATTATATGAATAGTACAAGTTGCATATTTTTCTAGAAAGAAACTGCATCCCAGCTTTGTGACGTAGGTGACAGAACCTTTTATTAGTATGAACTTTGCTCTTTTAGTCCCCATTTTTGCTGTTTTTTTTATTTTTCCAAATATTTAAGCTTTCTATTTATGTAATATTTGCACATTTTCTTTTTGTAATAGTATAAGTTTATTTCCATAATATTTGGACTATATTCCCATAAGATTATCCCTTTTTCCCAACCTAATTCCAACTTTATTTTATCTGCTCGGCATAGTATTTTATTATATTTTTATATTTATTTTATATTATATTATTTATGATATTATTTATATTTATTTATTTTAAGAACATGATGCTACTAAAATGAGTTTTTTCTTTTCTTTCTCCTTAGAATAAAATGTTTTTCTCTTAACATGGTGACTTTATTCCCGTAACATTTCAACTTTAGTCTCGTTATGGTAAAGATTTTTCCCCAACCTTTTTTTTTAGAATTGCGTTTTTTAGCTTTTATACTTATTTTACTAGCATGGAGTGTGTGCTTTTTGGGTTAGTGAATAAAATGTCTGTTAACTCAGTCAATCAGCAGCGGCCATTTTAGACGATTTTGACTGATCTTTCAAGGCACACAGAACATTGTGTTCTATGGTTATATAAACACGGAACCTACCAAAAGAAACATTAGACTCCCGTCTTTCATCGGAAAAAAAAAGTTTGTTTCTACCTTTTTCCGTTGTTTAGTATAATATCAGTTCCTGACTAAAAAAAGGGAGAAAACCAGCTTTTTGTGAAAAGATACATTTCAAGCATAACTTTCACTTTGACACAAATATTTTTTGCTTTTGTGACAGCTGAAATATCTAAACAACTATACCAACATAAACAACGCAAAAAGGGGTTGTTTTACATCAAAATAACCATTTATTTACAAATATAACACCATGAACTATTTACAGTTTTCACATTTGGAACTGAACTAAGTTTGGTTTGGTTTAGTTTATTTGAACATGAAGGTTCCAATGGAATACATCTCATGAATCATCCTTTGACAGTTCCACATGTCCAAAAGGAGTAGGAAGAAGCAAAGCTTATTTAATCCTACCCCCCATCCATTCTACATCTAGTACAGTACATGTAGTTCACTTCCTGGATTCCATGTCCTGTTTTCAGTGATAGTCAGGATAACACATAATAGATAACGGTGTGTGCACACGTTCCATTTTTAATGGCATAAAATTGCTCGGAAGTGAAATGCATTGGTGGAGAGTTGCATCATCACCTCTTTTTGCCTGTCGTGCAAAAAAGTGCCTAAATGCGTTGTTGGGATCGGGCGTCGGGGTTTCTAAAGACGGATAACTACGTGTCAGCTGGCTGTGATGGCGGTGTTTTTTTCAGTTGTGTTATTAATGGAAGATATTTTTGATGACACCCGTATTTTATTTTGAAACGAGCTTGGACGTGCAGATATAAAAGTGCCCCCAGCTACCGTGGCTTTCGCCGGTATTTCACTCAGCGGTGGGCATCCTTAAACGCTCGGTTGCACTAACCAGCGGTAAAACACAACGCGGTGTTAAAACACTCGTACATTCTGAGTCACACACGCACGCATGCACGCACACACACACACACACACGCACACACACACGCACACACGGCCACACCAGCATGCTCTGCTAAACTAAGCTTCGGCTACGTAAGAGATGAGTTTGTAACTTTTTACTGCGACGTTCGCTGCTGTTTCAGGTCACGGGTGTTCGGGAAGGCGGCGCGTTAGAGTTTGTGAGGAGATTCCGCCGGGGAAATATTTCACCATACGAACCTTCCTTCGTTTCCGCAAGATTCCGTGTTTAACAGAAGACTACATTTCCATTGGGCCATTCCGTGACAATCGTAGGGCCCTCGTTTGTTTATGTCTCCAGCATGACGGGAGGGGGCGGAGGGACTCAGCAGCACCGGATACGAGCGACGCGTGCTTTTGAGTCTCCAAAAGCGTCCGATAAGACCAGAACAAGTCTCTTTTTTGAAAAACAAAATCTAGAGACGGAAGTGGCTAGGCTGGCAACACTGATCCCTTCTGCTACGTCTTCTTATTCTGTAGCGTTCCAGGTGCGTGTGAGGTGTGTTAGCAGAGTTATGATGCCACCTACTGCACGGAGTTGGAATGACAAGCTCCATCCACAGACGGTCCCGTCATAATGTGTTCATGGGCAAGGGCAAACCGGTAGCGCCGGGGAACACCTGACTCTACTCAATGACCTCAGTCTCCTAGTCGCCAGGTGCGTGGTCTCCAATTAGTGCTGTTTCAAAAACATTGGTGCGGCTGTAGGCAACCTCCTGATGTAATGGCAGTAGCCACATTTGAAGTATCGCAAGTGGCCAGCCCTCGGCAGCTTTATCTAGCTCTGCGTGCGCTTTAAAATGTTGCTCGCCGGCATCTGGTGCGAAGGTCGCGCGTGTTACACTCGTTGTACGGTGCTTTGCAACTCAGCAGCCATTCCAACATTGGCTCTGTTGCTTCCGTGTTGTGCAATATTCTTGTGCATAAATAACCATGTTTTCCTTTACGCTTTCTCATGCACTCCAAATCATTATTCAAGTACAAAACAGAGCTTGTGGTATGTAATGACACAACAACCTCCAGGTATCGCTTGCTTCGAAGGTGAATGTCACTGAGTGGAGCGTAGACCTCCGCCAAGGCTAAACCATCCTAAACGTGACGTGCTGCTTGGTGCTGTTCCACTCCGGGCCTCTAGGTGGCTGTAAGGCCACACACTGCAAGCTTTTTTCTGCCACTGCTCCACCTGCTGGATGTGGTGGGTCCCTGCCCAACTCGGCCCCAATGCCAGCGGACCGTAACGGCCAAAAGTGAAAATAAACCCCTCAGTCCGCGCCTTTATCCGGACCCTCTGCAAAGTTTGGTGGACGTTGGTTTCTTAGTTTTTGCGTTATCTTGCTAACTAACGAGCTAGCAGCAGACATCCGTGTTTGTGCCGCAGACAACTGCACCGACTACCGCCTCCAGTTCGAGAGGGTCTTCACGGTGCCGGGAGACGTGGGCATGCTCAACTGCACCCTGGTGTCTCCCGACGTCTTCGACTTCACCGCCACGCCGTACGACGTCAGCTGGTACCGCCTGGAGGCGCGGCGGCCGCTCAGCAACGTCAGCGGTCGGGTCGTGGTGCTGGGAGAGACCCTGTGGCTTCTCAACGTCACGCTGGAGGACGACGGACAATACCAGTGTGTGGTCAGGTAGGAGACGCTGCCCCCGTCGTCACGCATGCTTTTTTATTCTTCTTCAGCGTCGCTACGGTCCATTCAGTTCAAGTGTCACTTTAACCAAAGTGAACTTGAAACAGCTGTACTCCACCACGCGGGCATCAACTCATTTCATTGAACGAAAACACTTCCAATGTGTGTCACTGAGGCTGATTTCACTCCATCATTTCCAATACAAGTCAGCTGGATTGATATTACCTTCATTTGAAGTCAATCAAATGTATTTTGGTGTCATTTTGTTCAATTTGCTCATTTTACTTTCAATAAAGTGCATTTATTTGGTTAAAATGTGATTTTAATTGAAACTAAATGAACTTCAATATTTGGGAACTTGAGTCAATTTAATGTATTTTAGTTTTGCTAATTTAATTTGAAATAAAAGAAATAATTTGCTGTAAAGAATTATTTGGAATACAAGTCGGTTTAATGGATTTTAAATCAGTAGAATTCATTAGAATTTAGAATGCAACTCCATTTAAATATCAATTTAATGTTAAAGAAACGGAATGCATTTGGTTGAACTGGAATGAAATCACTTTGAATGTTGCTGATTTGATTTGAATTTATTTGGTTCAAATTGTCACTTTAATGGTTTCGTGGAAGTCATGTGCTTTGAATTGAATGCGTTTGGTTTAAGTTGAACTAAATCCTTTTGCATAGACTGGAGTTGATTTGACCGCAATTTCATTTGAAATTAATTATTTTAAATTGAACGAAATCATTTCGATATAAGTCAATGAAATGTATTTTATTATTATTTATAGCTCGTTTAATTAGAAATAAATGTCATTCATTTGCTTTAAAGTGAAGTACATGATTTGGAATAAAAGGCAGTTTCATTGATTTCAGTTGAATTCATTGATGTGAACGCAATCATTTTGAATGGAAGCTGATTTCATGGATTTGAATGGAACTCATTTAAAATGAATTTGGTTTCAATTGAAATAAATGACTCCATTAAACTGCACTTTAACAGGCTTGTGGACTTGAATAGGTTTGAATTTGATTTTAAATGAAGTGAATCGAACGGAATTACACTTTTTGGATCAACTGAAATTGAAATTGAAATATTGAGTTGAAATCAAATGAGTGCCTTTCGCTAAACACGTTACGTGGCATCGTTTCACGTGAATGAATGAATGATTTCGGTGTGAAGGGATTAGCTGAAATGAATTGAAGTGGACTAGAATGAGTTTTTGATTGAATCCAATAAAATGTGGCTGGCATGAAAATGAATGGAACACACTTGGAAGGTGCAGTGAATCCGAGAGGCAACAAATGTGAAAGCTGTGTGGGGGCTTCTCTGTACGTCATGTGACGTGACGTGATGCTGCGCTCCAACAGAACCTCGTCCGGCTGCTACAAGCAGTCCACTAAGATGGTGGTGGAGCGTCCAGCGGACGGAGAATGCGGGAGGCCTCGCAAAGCCGCTCAGGTCCTCACCATCGGCGTGACGGACACCCTGTCCTGTCCACTCACGGACGTCATCGAAAAGCTGGACAGCTACCGCGTCCCTTCCTCCGTCAGCTGGTACAAAGTCAGTGTGTTGCCATGGAAACATGAAGGAGGACGTTTGGTGATTTGGTGAATGAATGAGAAGATGAACATGAACTTTGTCCTCCAGGGCTGCGAGCTCATAGAGGACGGCTCCGAGGGACACGTCTACCGCAGCAAGGCCAGACTGAAGATCCAGGACGTGGACCCCCAAAACAACGACACCTACACCTGCACTCTGACCTTTACCCTCGGCGGCGTGACAGCGTCCGTGTCGGAGACCATCGAGGCCTGGGTCCAAGGTCAGAGACCACAACAACAGACTTGAATGAAAGTGGTCAACAACAAAATGTCCTGCAGCGCCCTCACGTGGCGCTCGTTGTTACAGCATTATTCTGCTTGCCGGCCTCTAGAGGGCGGTACAGATGATTTCATTTGATTCTTTCTTTGCAGAGGATTACTGCTTCCTGCCACAGGTCTTGAAACCAGCCAATGAAATCTTCAAGGCACCCGTGGGTGAGGCCAACTTTGCTAAACTCGTTTTGTCAAAGGAAATAAGGGAATAGAAATCATCTGTTCCAGGGTCAAACTGTGGCCACCATAAAAGCTTTGTTTTGTGTCAGGCAGTGTTTGACATTTGAACACAGTCACGTGTAAAAGGAAGTTAAACAAGTGTCATTTTAATGAAAAGCTTGGTTGAATTTCAAATTCTATGCAACCTTAGTTACATTCAGCTTTTGATTTGTGTGCCGAAATTAATGAACTAAAAAAAAAATGGAATTTCGTCCATCCATACATCCACCATCTTCCGCTTATATGACATCGGGTCGCGGGGGCGGCAGCCTAAGCAGGGAAGCCCAGACTTCGCTCTCCCCGGCTACTTCGTCCAGCTCCTCCCGGCAGATCCTGAGGCCTTCCCAGGCCAGTTGGGAAACATAGTCTCTCCAACGTGTCCTGGTTCTTCCCCGAGGCCTCCTACCGGTCGGACGTGCCCTGAACACCTCCCCAGGGAGGTGACTGGGAGGCATCCTGACCAGATGCCCAAGCTACCTCATCTGGCTCCTCTCAATGCGGAGGAGCAATGCTTCTACTCCGAGTTTCTCCCGGATGACAGTGCTTCTCACCTTATCTCTAAGGGAGAGCCCAGCCACCCTACGGAGAAAACTCATTTCGGCCGCTTGTACCCGCGATCTTGTCCTTTCGGTCATTACCCAAAGCTCATGACCATAGGTGAGGGTAGGAACGTAGATCGACCGGTAAATTGAGAGCTTTGCCTTTCGGCTCAGCTCTCTCTTCACCACAACAGACCGATGTAGAGTCCGCATCACTGCAGACGCCGCACCAGTTCGCTTGTCGATCTCGCGTTCCATCCTTCCCTCACTCGTGAGCAAGACCCCAAGGTACCTGAACTCCTCCACTTGGGGCAGGATCTCATCTCCGACACTGAGATGGCATTCCACATTTTCCCAGCGAGAACCATGGACTCGGACTTGGAGGTGTTAATTGGAGGACAACGGACATCCCAGCTGCTTCACACTCGGCTGCGGACCGATCCAGCGAGAGAGTTGAAGGTCACGGCTCGATGAAGCCAGCAGGACCACATCATCTGCAAAAAGCAGAGACTCAGTCCTGCAGCCACCAAACCAGAACCCCTCACGCCTTGGCTGCACCTAGGAATGCACCTAGGAATGCACCTAGGAATGCACCTAGGAATGCACCTAGGAATGCACCTAGGAATGCACCTAGGAATTCTGTGAATGGGGAATTTCATTTCATGTATTTATTTGCTGCATACACAAAAATAACGCACACACTAAATGAGTTACATTTAAAAAATGGATGCCCGATTCATTTACTTAACGTGTTTATTTGTTGGCTTCATGCACAAAATCTGACTTTATTTGTGTGGCAAAATTAGGTACCAAAAAACCCCTCTGTAAGTCTTTTTTTTTCTAATTTAAAAGGTTATGAAACATATATAAATCTGTCATTAGTTCATTGATTAAAACATAGTTACTTAAGATTATATGACGCAAATGAATGAAGTCAGGGGTGTCCAAAGTGCATTTGTTTAGTTTTTTATTGGCATACAGGATATTCTAAAAATAGAATTTAACAAGAAAACCCAACAATAAATCAGCAGTAATTTTACAAGAAGAAAGTCCAAATATGAAGAGAAAGCTGAAAGTTGCACCATTGTGAGGATAAACGGCGTCGTTTTAGTAGCATAATGTTGGCAAACATTAAAATAAACGTTAGGTTCATGTTACGAGAATCAAGTCACGATATTGTGAGAGTTGGAAAATGAAAAATAAACAACAGCAGAAATGGAAAAAAGCTGTCATTTTGCGAGAATAAAGCCAAAATTTTAAGAGAAAAAAAGTTGTGTTCTAACGAGAAGAAAATTTTCCATTTTTACGAGAATAAATGTAGAATTTTCTCAGGAAAAATACCAATTTTAGTGGCATAGAGAGGAAATATACAGTGTAAAGGAAAAAATACAGTTGTCATTTTTGGAAAAACAAGTTGTGGAAAAAGTTCTAATTTTATGCCAATAAAGTCATAATACTAAAAAAGGAAAATTTATGAAGAAAAAAGTTGAAATATTTGAAAATTCCCCCCAAAAAACAGCAAAAATGGGCAATAGGCTTTTCCACAAAGCTGAGATGCGATATGTAACTTATATGTAACTTATATGTGTAACTTACATGTAACTTATATGTGTAACTTATTTATAACTTATGTGTAACTTAGATGTAACTTACATGTAATATGTAACTTATATGTAACTTACATGTAACTTATATGTAATATGTAACTTACATGTAACTTACATGTAACTTACATGTAACTTACATGTAATATGTAACTTATATGTAACTTATATGTAATATGTAACTTACATGTAACTTACATGTAACTTATATGTAACTTACATGTAACTTACATGTAATATGTAACTTACATGTAACTTATATGTAACTTACATGTAACTTATATGTAACTTACATGTAACTTACATGTAATATGTAAGTTATATGTAACTTACATGTAACTTATATGTAATATGTAACTTATATGTAACTTATATGTAACTTATATGTGACTTACATGTAACTTATATGTAACTTACATGTAACTTATGTGACTTACATGTAACTTATATGTAACTTACATGTAACTTATATGTGACTTACATGTAACTCATATGTAACTTATATGTGACTTACATGTAACTTATATGTAACTTACATGTAACTTATGTGACTTACATGTAACTTATATGTAACTTACATGTAACTTATATGTAACTTACATGTAACTCACATGTAACTTATATGTAACTTACATGTAACTTATATGTGACTTACATGTAACTCATATGTAACTTATATGTGACTTACATGTAACTTATATGTGACTTATATGTGACTTACATGTAACTTATATGTGACTTACATGTAACTCATATGTAACTTATATGTAACTTACATGTAACTTATATGTAATATGTAACTTATATGTAACTTATATGTGACTTACATGTAACTTATATGTAACTTACATGTAACTTATATGTAACTTACATGTAACTCACATGTAACTTATATGTAACTTACATGTAACTTATATGTGACTTACATGTAACTTATATGTAACTTATATGTGACTTATATGTGACTTACATGTAACTTATATGTAATATGTAACTTATATGTAACTTATATGTAACTTATATGTGACTTACATGTAACTTATATGTAACTTACATGTAACTTATATGTAACTTACATGTAACTTACATGTAACTTACATGTAACTCACATGTAACTTATATGTAACTTACATGTAACTTATATGTGACTTACATGTAACTCATATGTAACTTATATGTAACTTACATGTAACTTATATGTGACTTACATGTAACTCATATGTAACTTATATGTAACTTACATGTAACTTATATGTGACTTATATGTAACTTACATGTAACTTATATGTAACTTACATGTAACTTGCATGTAATTTATATATAACTTACATGTAACTTATATGTAACTTATATGTAACTTATATGTAACTTATATGTGACTTACATGTAACTTATATGTAACTTACATGTAACTTGCATGTAATTTATATATAACTTACATGTAACTTATATGTAACTTATATGTAACTTATATGTAACTTATATGTGACTTACATGTAACTTATATGTAACTTATATGTGACTTATATGTGACTTACATGTAACTTATATGTGACTTACATGTAACTCATATGTAACTTATATGTAACTTACATGTAACTTACATGTAACTTATATGTAACTTACATGTAACTTACATGTAACTTACATGTAACTTACATGTAACTTACATGTAACTTCTCAGCATATGAATTCAGTGATTTGAAATGATTTTCCATTTTAGCTCATTGATATTTGAATGATCTCTTTTGGTCTATTTTGTCTTTATATTTCATTAATTCTTGCTCTACATCGTCACGTAATAAAGACCATTATTATCATTCTTATTGTTATTTGAAAGAAATAGAATGTAAAAAATAAATAGAACGTAAAATATGGAAATAATGAAACAATGACCAAGGTCATGGAATACATCAACTGGTGGAACACATTCCATGGAATTCTTAATATGAATATGAATATGAATATGATCACAAATGGCGTTTGAAGCACTGAAATCATATTGAAATGATGCATTTGTCTTCTTTTCTTTGAAAGTTGAATGTGTTGCATCGTTTGTGTTCAGGCTCCAGGTTGACGCGGGCGTGTCAGGTATTTGTTCCGTGCATCGGGAAGCTTCCAGAAGATCCCATGGTGGACATCTTCTGGTTGGCCGACGATACGTTTGTCTTCAGCACCAACGTCTCCGACCGCGTCTCCACGTCACAACAGCGGTCAGTTCCACGTCCATTTAGGAAGCAGGACAACGTTTCCGCTGGCAAGATAACGTGACTGGAGCACTTTTTGGCACCCTTCCAAGGGGGCGGTGCTAGACACGGTGCAGTGTGTTGATTGGTGGACAGAGAATGGCAAAAGAGACGAAAAGCAAGAAGATGTCCTCCATTGATGTCCTCTTCTGTCCTTGTGTGCTGGTTAGCGTGTGGACAGAAAGCGGTCCCAGTAAAGGCGTCTGGCTGGAGCGACTGCTCACCATTGGTCACCTGAAGGAGGAAGACTTCCTCATTAACTACACCTGTCGAGCGTACAGTGGGCGGGGCCTCCCTGAGGGTCACTTTGCTGTGTTGCCGCAAGGTGAGCCGTGACGCATGATGCCCAGGCATGCCCTCTTCTAGTGCCAATTTTACACGTCCAGTATTGTGTCCCCCAGAGCCGTCCCCCATTGTCCCCATCAGCTGTGCTCTCAGCGGCGTCACGGCGCTCGTCATCGCTACGGCTGTCGTCTACTTCCTCTTCAAGATTGACATCGTGTTGTGCTTCCGGATGTTCTTTCCTGTCCTGTATGCAAATGAGGGTAAGCACACGTAGCACGTCTTCAGCAGTGCTTTAGCTCGTAGGAAATGTGCCACTTCCGACTAGGGCTGCGAAAAAAACGAGCTACCACACTCCAGCTAACACGAGCACGCTAAGTAATGCGGCTAGAAATACCACACTGCAGCTAACACGAGCACGCTAAGTAATGCGGCTAGAACCAACCTAACACGAGCACGCTAAGTAATGCGGCTAGAAATACCACACTGCAGCTAACATGAGCACGCCAAGTAATGCGGCTAGACATACCACACTGCAGCTAACATGAGCACGCTACGCAATGCCGCGACATCTAAGCTAACACGAGTACGCTAAGTAATGCGGTTGAGTGGTTTTCTTGAGTAGATTTCTTTTTGAATGTCAGATTGTGACGGGAAGCTGTTCGATGCCTACGTCACGTACCCACTGAACTGCGAGGAGGACTTCAGCGACGAGGCGTGCACGTTTGCCCTTCACATCCTTCCTCAAGTGCTGGAAAAAGCTTGCGGTTACAAACTCTTCATCGCGGGCCGCGACTCCCTGCCCGGGCAGGGTAAGTGTCCCCATCAAGGAGGACAGTATTGTAGGAAATAGTCCACTTTGGAAAACAACATGGCTGAGCGTGATCTCTTCCTGGTGTATTTGCTGCCCCCTGCAGCCATGGTGGACTCGGTGCAGGACAACATGCTAGCCAGCCGCCGCCTCCTGCTGCTCTACAGCGCCTCCTCCTTCATGTGCAGCAACAACAACAACAATAACAACATCAGCGTCTGCTCGGACCCTCGACGTCAGCACGAGTGTGTGACGGCAATGCACAGAGCGCTGCTGGAGGGAACGCTCAAGGTGAGCACCTGACCACAACGCGTGTTTCTTACCTCCTCCAGGGAGCTGAGGTTATTACAATTAGTTCCGTTATTCCATCTTCCATCAGGTGGTTCTGGTGGAGCTGGAAGAGGTAAGCCCGGCCCAGCTGGCTGTCTTCCCAGAGTCGCTGCGTCACCTGAGGAGGAAGCAGGGCGCCGTGTGCTGGTGGAAGAACCAGAGGACCAGGAGGAAGTCCTCCTTCAGGACATGTGTGACCACACAAGACAAAGAGGACATGTCACCCTTGCTGTCCCCTTCCTCCAGGTTTTGGAAGGAGATGCGTTATCACATGCCGGTGAAGGGCACCGGGGGGGCGGCCCCTGACAGAACCGCCTTGCTGAAGGTTTGACGACTCAGAGACAAGCGCTGCTTTTACGTGTGCTGATTGGTGGCTCACCGGTTAGCCTGTTAGCTCATTGGTTAGCCTGACAACAGACTGACGGCCAGTGTGGATAGACCAAAAAGTGGTTTGGGTTCTTGAATTGAATGTAGCAGGGTTTTTAAGCTTTGGAAGCGTTGGAATTATGGAGAAAGAGCCAATTTGCAATGTTCCTCCACTGAAAAATATGGAGGGGGGGGGAACAGCAATGCAACAACATTCACATGTAATTTGATAAGATACGTAAACAGAACATGTAGGCTTCCATCCATGTTGTTTTGCTACCAAGGTTTGCTGTCATAAAGCGGACATGTGAAACACTACAGCTGTGTGCTTTCCTCACGTCTTCTGCTGCATGACGCTGGCTCGCTCCATAACAGCCATGCACTCACTGGAAGGGGACACTTTCAAAAAAAGACCCTGAAAGGAAGAAAAAAACGACTGCGTCACACATCGCAGCATATTGTAGCATTTCTTCAATGAATAAAAGCCTTGTTTATCACAGGTAAGTGGTTCCAGACCCAACCGTGATGAGGGAAGTTCCCCAAAATAGGATTCCTTATTACCCGCCAAGCGCAGCGCAAAGTGCAAGCGCAGCGCGGAGGTTCTGTTTTTGCCGGCGTTTATCTGCTCGTTTGTTTGTGTTCAAAATAACTTGGAAAGCTCTGAATTGATTTGGATGAAATTGTCAGGAATTGTCGTCAATGGGATATTTATATCATTTTTTGGGAGGGTGGTCCGGATCACCGTCTGGATCCAAGAATTTTTTAAAAGGATTCTTTACCGTTGCGAGACAGGACCATTTTTGGCATTTGTGCATATAACTCCACAAAAATGGTCAGAGCACTTGGAAAAAAAATACAGGACAAGATTCCAACAGGTTCTGCAAAATATCAAAGAGAAACATCCACGGAATGAAAAACTTTACTTGAACATCGCGGAGTCGCTCATGTCACTGTCATTCAAAAAGGGCACATCATCCAATCATCACGCAGAAGCCGAGCCTCCGGCCAGCCCACTGCCCATAGACCCCCATAGACCCCCATTGACCCCCATAGACCCCCATTGACCCCCATACACCCCCATAGACCCCCATTGACCCCCATAGACCCCATACACCCCCATAGACCCCCATAGACCCCCATAGACCCCCATAGACGTTGAGCGTCCAATGCAGTGGAACAACCCACTCTACGCTGTCTCTTCCAAGTCAGGCAACTGTGTAAAAGCGCCGTGGCGTGGATGAATGAGAAGGAAATCGTGTCAGTTCCTGTTTTGTGCTGCCGCACAATAAAACGGCGGTGTAAGTCAACTTGCCTTTTTATGTCAATTGTGGTCAGTGAGACACATACAGGAACATCATGTTGCTAGCCATGAGCCAGTCGCCTGCGTTCTACGCGTGCGTGGACCTACGGCAGCCTTGTAGGGTAAATACTAACATTACGGTGTCCACAGTAAATGTCTACAGGTACCTGTGATAAGTAGCTGATTGTGAACAAAGGATGAAGGTATTCAGCCACATTCAGTCAATGACTTGCACACACAGCAGCACATCCCTGTTTAGTTCACCGCTTTGTTGGCCGTTGTAGGGGAAGCTGAGCTTCACTTGCAGTCTTGCAGCAAACCCGGCTCGCCACTGGTAGATAAAGGAAATGCAGGACTAATATTTATGCTGCATAGCACAATATGGGGGAACTGTGGCCCTTGGCGGGGGTCTGTGCTCTCCGAGTGCTTTTCTAGTTTAGAAATGGAATATTTTCATAGTTAGAGCATAGAAAACCTGTTTACGACTTTTAACGCTATTAGAGCCCTCTAGACATGAAATAACAGCCCTATAGTCAACGTTGAACTCCTATTACCCAATGTCGTAGACATTATTGCAGAAAATAAGACATACTGTATAAGACAGAAATTAGACTCGTGCTCGTGTGTGTTGCTGTAAATGCGTTCCGGTTTTAAGGGAGCTGAGTGAGGGGCGGACAGGAAGTGACGTGGGGTGTTCAAGCTTGACTTTCAGCTTGGCGTGGGTTACAGACGCAACAGTAGTCCGTGTTGGGGATTTTTATGCCTGTTGTGAGATCATTCAAACCTGCCATGAAAGCCTGTGCTTCCGGCGATCAAGTCTGGTGCTTGTGTGTCTCACCAAGCATTTGTACGGGGGAATAAAAAAATCAGATCCAGCCAATATAACCACAGCACTCCGATTTAATAAAAATATGCATTATCTTGCATTAATATCTTGATTTTCTTTCTTGATATCATTTGCCAGCAAAACAGTAGCATGCGTAATCATCCGGGAATGTAACCCTGCCGCTGAACGCTCGGTACTGCCCAACCCGCTTTCTCTACAATGTTCACTATTTGCTACCAGGCATTTCTAAAACCGGAATGCAGCGGAGTTTCTGATGCGGTCGCAGCGGTAACCATGGTGATGACAGACGCTCCTTCACGTGACACTACGTACCAGAGAGAAGTGTAGAGCGACTTCATGTCGTGAATCTTGACATCTATGGGAAATTCCTGAATGTATTTCCTTCACTTCTGCTGTGACGTCACTTCTAATCGGGCTGTTACCATTTGAACGTTCGCTAAGTGATCAGGTGACCACAGAGAAGGAGAGGGAGCACAGAGGAAGGCAGAGATTCCAGGTAACGGACCTTAAAAAAACAAATTGTGCATGCAAAGACGCACACTGTCACAACACTGAGCTGATATTGTGTTCATGTGGATTCCTCACAGAGGCCACGTGGTGGGGGCAGCGGTCAGGCTCCCGAGCAGCTGAGAATGCAAGGAAACGTCATTTAACTGTGAATAGTGGTATTGATATTTACAATGCATTCTTTTCATAGATTGTGGCATAAATAGTTCTTTCTAAAACACGCATGCCAAATTGCCCTGACTCTGTAAGACTGTCTTATAGTTGTAGTTTAGTTCATTTAGCTATTTTTATGCTTAAATGCATAATTTAGGGGAAAACGTGCTCCAAAATGCATCTTTTTAGGCCCTATTCAACCACAAAAAGCATAATTTATGAATATGATTTGGAATAACTGTGATGGAGTGAAGCCACCAAATTCCAATGTTGTAAAAATAAATTGGGTAGATTATTAAAGATATGACACTAATTGGCTTTGTCATTTAGACGCGGATGTTTTGTTCAAATAGCTGAGCACATATGACAGTCGGGGCTGCTACAGCGTGACTTCAGACGTCGCCTGCACAGTTAGCACAGGCCACAGCTTGACCCTGGAACAGATGAATTCATTCTACCGCATGTGCTGTAAAATGCGTTTTGAAATGAGCACAACTGGAGTTTCCACTGCGTGGATACGGTGCAGCACACGTTTGAAACACCACACGGCGTGGCCTACAAACACGATGAGGAGGGGATTTACACTTCACCGCTTCAAGTCAGCGTCTCATAGTTGCGGTGAAGTTCTTTGAAAAGGTCTCGAGCGCTTTTTAAAACGTATACAGAAGAAGAAGAAGAGGCGAGAAGCGACGAGATCTGACAGGTAAGCAGTGATGATCATTTATAGTAATGGCTCACTACAGTTGGTCTTATCATTTCTATGAGTCATTGTTTCTATAGCAATCAGGAATTACATTTGGTGTAATCATTGATACTATTGATTACATGTAGCAGTGATTCATCTGGATGTATTTAAAACATGTTGTCATTCATATTATTGATTATTCATAGCAACAATTAATTACATTCTGTGTTATTTATATTATTATTTCTAGCAATAATTCACGACAGTTTGTCATCTGGATTAACACACGTCTCCTCGTTTATATTATTTAGCATTTATAGCAATAATTCATCGGTTTCTTTTATCATTTATATGATTGATTATTTATCACAATAATTCATCGCTTTGTTTTATCATTTATATGATTGATTATTCATAGCAATAATTCATCGGTTTCTTTTATCATTTATATGATTGATTATTTATCACAATAATTCATCGCTTTGTTTTATCATTTATATGATTGATCATTCATAGCAATAATTCATCGGTTTCTTTTATCATTTATATGATTGATTATTCATAGCAATAATTCATCAGTTTCTTTTATCATTTATATGATTGATTATTCATCGCAATAATTCATCACTTTGTTTAATCATTTATATGATTGATCATTCATCGCAATAATTCATCACAGTTGGCCACCAGGATGTACTGTATTTGACACACGTGTTATCATTCATATGATTTTCATCATATATTTCAAGTGTTTACATTTGGTAATCATTTCTACCTACAATGCCCCCCCCATCATGTCACCTGCAGAGTTCAAGTGTTTAAAGTGTCAACATGCTCCTGTTTCAGTGCCCACAGTCAAATTTGCGCCATGAAAGTCAGTGTTGATGGTCCTTGATAGTTACAATGACTAAAACACGTCTGTTACAATAACACAATAAAAGCAGACGGTTATGTTATTGATTTCCATACTTTAGTCAACTAGTCAAAGTTCTGATTGCATGCAGACTTTTACTATTCCACATTATTAGTCTGCTTTTCATGGGCAGGTTTGTGATCTCCTGTGGACATGTTCTCACCAGAGACCCCAGCATAAATGATTTCACTCTCATTTATGTATTCAGGGATATTGTTTCGTATAGTGCTGTTACTGTCCTCGTCCATCCCTGACGTATGATGTATGACTGTATAGATGTAGACTGTATAGTACAATCATAGTAGTCCACTGTCAAAAAAATTCCTAAACGTATCTTGTGTGTTTTTTGTCACTTCTCATTCTCACTTCCGTCTCTGGCATGAGCAGCAGACTAAAACCGCTGCCCTACAAACACCAGGGCCATGACGGCAACCGTGGCGTTGTTGGCAGCGTGTGCGCGCGTGCTCGCGACGCTGCTCTTTGTGGCGGTCACACACGGTGAGTACTGACATTTAACATACTTACACACTGTATGTAAGGATCACCTTTTAAAATATTTGTCAAAGATCCTTTATTTGACAGGGCAGAGCACTGTTTTTTAAAGGACTTGTGAAACAAATGTCATAGCACTTTGCTGATTTTTGCTGAAGAAAGTGCTGGCCCAAACACGAGTCGAAGATCCTGTACTGTCAGGAGCGCTCTGTTGAAGTACTGCAAAAACGCTCATCAAAGATCTTGATGATCTTTTTTTGAGGACCTACCGCCCAAAACACTAGTCAAAGATCTTCTATCTGACAGGAGTGCTCTGTTGTTTTTAAAGAGCTACTGCCAAAAAATGATAGCCAAAGATCCTCTACAGTACATCAGTGGTCCCCAACCTCCCAACCTTTTTTGACCCACGGACCGGCTTGTGTTCCCACAAATCTCCCGCGGACCGGTGGGGTGGGTTGGGGGGTTGGGGTTTGTACATGATAGCGATCTAATTTATCTTATCTCTGGAGTTTTTCCAGAGAGACTTCCAGAGGTAAAAGGCTAGCATGAATTCACTTGAGATAAATGTGCACATTAGCACTCAATAAGTCAGCAAACTTACCTTCATGCATTCCCACATAGTATCAGCATTTGACACCAAAGATGAGGTGAAAGAAAAATGGTAAAAATACAGTAGTAGTCTATCTGTGCGGCATGAGATAAAGTTAGCACACGCACAATGGACATGCGTCAAGTGAGATGGAAGTAACAGAGAGAACCCGGCCACTTTTCAAAAGAAAACATCGTGGAAATTATTTTTTCTTTCTGCTTGTCAAAGATCCTGTATATGACAGGAGTGTTCTGCTGTTTATTCAATCTTACTGTAAAAAATGCTGGCCAAAGATCCTCTATATGACATGAGTGGTGTGTTGTATATACAATTCTACTGAAAAAAAAAACTTGTCAAAGATCCTCCATATGATCCTCCATATGACAGGAGTCCTCTGCCGTTTATACAATCCTACTGTTAAAAAAAGCTTGTCAAAGATCCTCTATATGACAGCAGTGCACTGCGGTTTATACAATCTTACTGTAAAAAAAAAAAATGCTTGTCAAAGATCCTCTATATGACAGGAGTGCTCTGCTGTACAATCTTATTGTAAAAAAATGCTTGTCAAAGATCCTTGATATAACAGGAGTGCTCTGCTGTTTTTAAGCACTGTCAAAAATGCTCAGCAAAGATGACAAGGCCATCATGCTATTTTTAAAGAACATACTTTCAAAAATGCTTTTCAAAGATCCTCTATATCACAGGAAAGTTCTAGAAAAACACTCATTAAAGATCTTCTACAGGTATATGACAGGAGCATGCTGCTGTTTTTGAAGGGCCTACTGCAAAAAACACGAGTCAAAGATCCTCTATACAAGAGCACTCTGCTGCTTTTACAGCCCTGCTACCAAACAATGCTCGTCAAAGATCTTCTTTATGACAGGAGCACTCTGCTGTTTTTAAGGATTGTTGAAAATTCTCATCAAAGATGACAGGAGTATCATCCTACTTTTAAAGAACAAACTGTCAAAAATGCTTGTCAAAGATCCTCTATATTAAAAAAAAAAGTTTCCAAAAAACACTTATCAAAGATCTTCTATATGACAGAAGGACCCACTCACTGCCAAGAGCCTCCAGATATCAGGAGCACTGTGCTGTTTTTACAAACCTACAGCAAAATAAATTAATACATATCATAGTCAAAGTTCCTCTATATAATGAGCACTTTTTTTAAGAAAGTACTACAAAAATGCTTGTCAAAGATCTTCTAAATGACAGGAGCACGCTGCTGTTATTTAAGGACCTACTGCCCAAAAGACTAGTCAAAGATCCTCTATATGACAGGAGTGCTCCGCTGTTTAAGGACTGTCAAAAATGCTCATCAAAGATGACAGGAGCATCATCCTATTTTTCAAGAACGAACTGTAAAAAAATGCTTGTCAAAGATCCTCTATATTACATGACAGGAGTGTTCTGCTGTTTTTTAAGTAACTACAGCAAAAAGATCTTCTTTATGACAGGAGCTCTCTGCTGTTTTTGAAGAGCCCACTGCAAAACAAATGCTAGTCAAAGATCTTTAAATGACAAGCGCACTCTGCTCTTTTTTCCCATCCATTTTCTACACCGCTTCTTCCTCATTAAGACTCTGGACTGGTCGCCAGCCAATGGCAGGGCACATATAGACAAACAAGCATTCACACTCACATTCATACCTATGGACAATTTAGAGTCACCAATGAACCTAACATGCATGTTTTTGGAATGTGGGAGGAAACCGGAGTACCCGGAGAAAACCCACACACACACGGGGAGAACATGCAAACTCCACACAGAAATGCCCAGGGGAGAATCGAACCCAGGTCTTCCCGATCTCCAAGCTGTTACTGTGTTGGCCAACGTGCTAACCACGTGCTAACCACCGTGCGCTCTTTTTCCCCCCCCAAGAAATTTCTCAAAAAACACTCATCAAAGATATTCTGTATGACAGGAGTAGCTGCCAGTTTTTAAAGGACCTACTGCCAAAAAACACTCGTCAAAGATCGTCTATATAACGTGAGTGCGCTGCTGTTTTCTGAAGGATCTACTGCCAAAAATGCTTGTCAAAGATTGTCCAAATTTCAGGAGCGCTCTGCTGTTATTACAAACCTATCCCCAAAAAAAAAATCCTAGTCAAAGATCCTCTATATAACGGGAGTTGCCCACTGTATTTTTTTATTTTATTTTATTTCAAGAAAGCACTCCAAAAATGCTAGTCAAAGATCTTGTAAATGACAGGAGTACTGTGTACATTATTATCTTTGTGTGAGAGTTGAAATGCTGATTGTGGTTTTATGACTGCTATCAACGAAAATACCCTAACCAAAAACAGTGGATGAACTGTGATGTAAGGGCTAAGCTACGTGCTCGTTCGACTGCATTTGTCATGGGCACCGCTGATGACTACAAAAAGGCCAGATATGACCTGAGGAGGTCCATACGGGAGGCCAAAAGACAGTACAGACAGAAGCTGGAGGGCTACTATTCCACCTCAGACCCTCGGCGCATGTGGGCGGGGTTCCAGCACATCACAGACTATCGACAGCAGAGTAGCTTAGCCACGTCCAGCCATACCACACTTCCTGATGAGCTGAATGAGTTCTATGCCCGCTTTGACACCCAAACTCCTGATGAGCAGAGAGGGTGGCTGAACCTGGGGAGCACACAGGACTCACCTCTCATGGTGACATCAGCTGATGTGCGCAGGGTTCTAAACAAAACAAACCCACGAAAAGCAGCAGGGCCAGACAACATCCCAGGACGTGCACTTCGGGTTTGCTCATCAGAGCTAGCTGATGTGCTTGCTGACATATTTAACCTGTCGCTTGCACAAGCATCTGTACCGACCTGCTTTAAGTCCACCACCATAGTGCCCGTACCCAAGAAGAGCAACGTGACCTGCTTGAATGACTATCGCCCTATAGCACTCACTCCTATTGTTATGAAGTGCTTTGAAAGAATAGTCATGACCCACATCAAAAAGAGCATCCCGGCAACTGTGGACCCTCTACAGTTTGCATATCGCCAGAACCGGTCCACGGATGATGCAGTCAACACTGCCATCCACACAGCCCTTTCTCACCTACAGGGCCAGGACACATATGTCAGAATGCTATTTATAGACTATAGCTCTGCTTTTAATACAGTCTGCCCCCACAAACTCACAAATAAGCTCCTCACACTTGGCCTGTCTCCCTCCCTCTGTAACTGGGTGTTTAACTTTCTCACAGGCAGGCCCCAGTCAGTCAGAGTCCACAATCGCACATCCAGCTCAAGAATTGTGAGCACTGGGACTCCACAGGGGTGTGTGCTGAGTCCACTCCTCTACACGCTCTTCACCTACGATTGCGTGGCCTCCCAGAACAACACCAGCATCATTAAATTTGCGGATGACACTACAGTCATCGGACTGATCACTGGTGGTGTTGAAACATCATACAGAAGAGAGGTGGCGGACCTCATAGCTTGGTGTCGTGATAACAATCTCCTTCTCAATACAGATAAGACTAAAGAGATGATCATCGACCCAAGAACAAGGGAAAAGGAGCCGCATAGACCCCTGTTTATTGATGAGACTGAGGTGGAGAGGGTGAAAACCTTCAAGTTCCTTGGCACACACATCAGCGAGGACCTCACCTGGTCTCACAACACCCAACAAATTCTGAAGAAGTCCCAAAGGAGACTGTACTTCCTGAGAAGACTGAGGAAATTTGGCATGTCCACCACAATCCTGAGTTGCTTCTACAGATGCACTATGGAAAGTGTCCTTACCGCCTCCATCACTGTTTGGTACGGTAACTGTACAACACGTGATAGGAAGGCACTCCAGCGGGTGATCAAGACCTCACAGAACATTGTTGGGGCAGCCCTCCCCTCACTGCAAGACATTTATAAAACTAGAGTCCTACGAAGAACACACAACCTCATCAAGGACAGCACACATCCACAACACTCATTATTCACACTCCTACCGTCAGGCAGACGCTACAGGAGTTTGAAGTCCAGGACCACAAGGCTGGCAAACAGCTTTTACCCACAGGCCATCAGGCTCCTCAACGAAGCACTCGCACACGCCGCACGCAACACACGCACACACTCATAGCACTTTATTTATTTATTTATTTATTTGTATTATTTACTTGTATTAATGTCTCTACTGTTGTTGTTGCTTAATTTATTGGTATATATGTTTATGTGTTTATGTTTCTTATGTTCTTATTCTTTCATTTGTTTTCTTTCTTTTCTTGGGAGAATGAACAGAATAAGATTTTCATTGCATGGTATAACTGCTGTTTTACTATGCACATGACAATAAAACTCTCTTGAATCTCTTGAATCTTGAACGTGCCAGCGTTTTGCTGTGCTCCTCTTTGACCAACTAAAATGATTGTACTGTGTCACATGACACAGGAAGTCTCACACAGGTAAACAAACCTTTTTAGTGGAGGTAACAAGGTTAGCAGGTCAGTTCCGCGGCTTGACGTTTTCACTTATGAGCAAAAAAAGAAACACCTTGAGTGTTCCAGGAAGTGCCTGACCTGAATGAGGCCACACTAAAGAGTATATGGGTCACAAATATCGATTATGGCAGGAATGATGGCTGCCTTTGTGTTGCCGTTTCTTAGTCGGTGGGCAGCATTATTCAAAAGCTGTTGTGTCGCTCGTCGCAAAGCGACAGTCGAAGGGTGAGACAGGGGCAAAGGAGGAATTTGTTACATTTTGATGCAGCTCTGGAGCTGCTTCGCCTGGCGTCATCTTTGAAGTTTCAGTGTCTTGTTCTCCTGTTGCATCACCTCATCCAGGCCACAAGCCGGCGCTAGACACCTACCACGCCAGCGCAGGCCACCTCCTCCTCCTCAAGTGTTCCATCGGAGATGTTCACAGCAATGTAACATGGACCAGAGGGGGGGCAAACCCGGCTCTGCCCCCTGGAGTGGAAGTCAGAGACAGGCTGCTGTGGTTTCTACCTGTCCAGGCATCCCATAACGGAACCTACAGCTGTGAGACCGGGTATGAAAACACCTGCGTGACGGGTGATTGCAGCTCTCTGACTGTCTGTCCCTTCTGAAGGGACCAGAGTGGACAAAGAAGGATGGACTTTGGAGTTTTTGTGTCCAGTGGGATTTGTCCCCCAGTGGCTGATGTGAGGCGTATCCCCGTGGGGGTCACCCAAAGTCTCCCCTGCATGCAGGAGGACGTCCTGAGACACAACCGGACACGAAACATACGATGGCTCAAGGTGTGAAGAAAAGCTTCAAGGTCAAAGGCGGTCATGTTCTTTGTTTACGGTCAGCAGGGGTGCCCACAGGCCTTGCGTCGGACACCGTGTGGTCTATGCAGTCCTCCTCTCTGTGTGTGTGCAGGACTGCCGTGGAGTGCAGCGTGAGGGCGCACCCGTCACTGTGACCGAGAGAGGTTTCCTGAGGCTGCCTGAGGCCACGCAGGAGGATGCTGGGAAATACACCTGCCTGGTGGAGGTCAGACTCCGTGGCAGGAAGTACATATCCGCACGCAGCATCCAGCTGCAGATAAGCAACGGTGTGTCCTCTCTCCCATCACCATTTTTAAAAATAACTTTCATTTGTACCTGCACGTTCTCACGCCGTTACAAAAAGAGCTAAAGCTCTGTTTGAAGAGGTATTTATTGAACAATAGCTTTATCATTTGTCCTTGTTGGCGTTCATAAGGTATGTAGAAGAAGAAGAAGGCTGAGAACCTGAAAGTGTGATATCATTTATCCACCATATGAGTCATGGCGTAGTCCAGTGGCGTCCAAACTTATCCAGGGAGGGGCCGCATACAGAAAAACTGAAGGATGGGGAAGTCCATAGTCTGCGTTATTCTTTAATATCTCTATTTTATTTTCTATGGATTCATTTGTAAATAATTTCACATGTTAAACACATGCAGTACAGTGCACACTCTTTACTCCCCTCACTAGTGGAAGCTGTTTACTCTTATAAAGCACTATTTCAAAAATATATTCATGGATAAATCCTCGCTGTTTCGTGGTTGTGGTTGATTAGTCCAAAAATACGCATATTTAAGCAGGTTTGATCTATTTTAGGCCTAAATGAAGCATTTTCAAGTATTAAAATGGGGACATGATGTAAAATACAAATATAAGGTGTTCAGAAGATGCATTCCAAGTTGTGGTTTGGTTTGGTTTGGTTTAGTTTATTTGAACATGAAGGTTACAATGGAATACATCTCGTGAATCATTTTTTGACAGTTCCACATGTCCAAAAGGAGTAGGAAGAAGCAAAGCTTATTTAATCCTACCCCCCATCCATTCTACATCTAGTACAGTACATGTAGTTCACTTCCTGGATTCCATGTCATGTTTTCAGTGATAGTCAGGATAACACATAATAGATAACGGTGAGATAACCGTCCCCCCAAAAAAAGAGAGAACATTCATAATAATGATAATATGATGACAATACTAAATAAATAAATAAATAAATAAGAACAAAGCTTTTTTTTTTTTTTTTTTTTTTTTTAAACACAACAAAGAAAATTATAAAAAAAAAATAATAATAAATAAATAGAAATAAATAAATAACAAATAAAATTTAATTAAATAAATAAAAAAATAAAATAAAATAAAATAAAATAGAAAATAAAAAAATAAATAAATAAAATAAAATAACAAACCTGACAGAACAATCAGGACTCTTCTGCCTTGTATTTGGCAAACATCAACTGCTTGTATTGTTTTTTGAATTTGCTCATCTCTGTACATTGTTTGAGTTCTTTACTCAATCCGTTCCATAATTTAATTCCACACACGGAAATGCTATGGGTTTTCAGCGTTGTTCTCGCATATAAATGTTTTAGGTTTAATTTTCCTCTAAGATCATATTTCTCCTCTCTGATTGAGAAATACTTGATTAGATTTTTGGGTAACGAGTTATTATTAACTTTATACATTATTCTAGCGGTTTGAAAGTGTACTAAATCTGCGAATTTTAATATCTGTGATTTTAAAAATAAAGGGTTTGTATGTTCTCTATACTTGGCATTATGAATGATCCTCACAGATCTTTTTTGCAGTACAGTGAGTGAGTGAAGATTACTTTTGTAGTTATTTCCCCATATCTCCACACAATACGTTAGATATGGAAATACTAAGGAACAGTACAGAGTGTGGAGTGATTTTTGATTGGTGATATGTAGTATTCCACATTGGTCACTAGGTGTCAGTAATGTGACGTTGATGAGACAATAGCCACCACAGGAAGTACTGTACACAACAGGAAGTAAAACATTGTGGCATATGAAAAAGGCTGCTTACAACAGGGTTGTCCACAGTGTGGCCTGGGGGCCGTTTAAAAAATAAACGTATACATTTTCCTGGTTGCGGAAAAAAGGTCTAATGCTGCGATGAATAAAGTCAAAATGTTTTTGGAATAAAGCAATAATTACAAGAAGAAAGTTCACGTAAGTCGGAACATCAAATAAAAAAGATATGATATTTTTGTAATTGTATCGCTGTAATTAGGGGTGTCTCATATTATCGGCCACTGATAATTTTCGAGCTGATACTGGCATAAAAAAAATGATAAAATAAATGAAATCTTTCCAAAAATAACATAAATCAAGGCACAATAACCACAAATGAATATTTAATACATGTAATACTTAATTATCTACTCATAGAAGAGCAAAATAACTGTACTCCTTTAAGAGTATTGTTACTTTACAAGAATTATACTCAAGAAAAAAAACACGTGATGTTACACATGTCGGTATGGGTTGATATCTGAATCAGAAATTGACAGTTGCACAGTGTCGGCATATCGGTTTTCAGCAAAAAAGCCAATACCGGACATCCTTATTGTAATATGAAGAAAAACAAACAAAACAAAATAGCGTTGTCATTTTTGGAACTTAACTTTAGCACCTAACTTCATGTTTCCGTGTGAAATCATCCTTTGCTTTACTCTGTGTGCTGTTGACAACTGATTTTCAATTTGACCTCATGGATATCAAGACTTGACGTGAACTTGTCACAATGCCGTCACCAAGCAGAGACATGTAAAAACGCACGAGCGCTCACTCCCACAAGACTTGGGTTTTCACCAGTGCAGTTACTGGGAATAGATGCGGTCAATGTTGCATTTTAACCCTCTCTGACCCCCCTGTTGTTGGCAGAGACAGTTCTGACTGTGCCGCAGGTCGTCCTTGCACAGGAAGTGATTGCCGTGGAAGTGGGCAAGTTCAGCGGAAGCACACACAGAATTATTCACTCTGCTGTGCTCGGTTCAGTTTTATTGCAAGTATAATTCCATGTGAATGATGACTTCACAGGTGCCAGGAAGGAGCTGAAGTGTCTGGCCTTGATGGGCTTACAAGAGGACAACGAGATGTCCATCTTCTGGACGGTCGATGGAAGTTTCATTGAGGATGACGAGGCGCTCCAAAACTCCTCCTCCTTTTCCTTGTAAGCTTCTCACAATGCGGACGGGTCCAAACTCCGCCTCGGGGCCCACTGTGCGAACTGCAGTTTGTTTTTTTGTTGATCCGCGGCATATTATTTGAAAAATAACACAAATTAACATGAAACAATATTAACACGGACAGAATACTGCAAAGGATGATTAGAGTCACAGTGAAAAGAAAACAATTCATAAGTTACGGGAATACGAATATACTGTAATTTACGAGAATTAAGTCATAAGATTAAAATTTACGGGAATAAAGTCATAAATTTATAAGAATAAAGTCATACATTTATGAGAATAAAGTCATAAATTTATGAGAATAAAGTTGTAAATTTACGAGAATAAAGTTGTAAATTTATGAGAATAAAGTTGTCAATTTATGAGAAAAAAAAGTCGTAATGAAACCTTTGCTAAAGGCCGAACGTGACATCAGTCCCCCTTTTTCATACTGTAGCTGTCTCAGGCAATGCCTGTTACAACAGAACATTCAAACAGTTGGAGATTTCGAGAATAAAGTCGTAAATTTCCGAGAATAAAGTCATAAATTTACAAAAATAAAGTCATAAATTTACGAAAATAAAGTCATAAATTTATGACAAAAAAGTCGTAAATTTACCAAAAAAAGTCGTAAATTTACCAGAATAAAGTCGTAAATTTATGAGAATAAAGCCATATATTTATGAAAAAAAGTCATCAATTTACAAGAATAAAGACGTACATTCATGAGAATAAAGTCGTAAATTTATGAGAATAAAGTCGTAAAAAAAGTCGCAATGAAACCTTTGCCGAAGGCCAAAGGTCAAAAACATGCATAATTGACCACTCTAAATTGTCCATAGGTATGAATGTTAGTGTGCTGGGATAGGCTCCAGCATAGCCGCGACCCAAGTGAGGACAAGCGGTATAGAAAATAGATGGATGGATATTCTTTTTAACAAATTGATAGATTACTTGCTTTGATGTCGTGATTTTTCGTAAGGCTTTCGAGGGCCACATTAAAGATGTGGCGGGCCAGATCCGGCCCCTGGGCCTTGAGTTTAGCACCTGTGTTCTACAGCTTGACTACACACAAAGTGAAATATTTCAAAAATGTTGTTCTTCATTTCTTAAAGAAAAACCGCACCTTTTTTGGAATGTTGTCCATCATCCACAATCCTGGTGTGAGACATGAACACACGTCTTTCTCTTTTCTGTGAGTTCTAAAGATATAAGAACAGCTAAAAAGAGGCAGCTAATTAATGCATGTAATGGGACACACCTATTTCGCCTACAAAGCCTGCTAGTAAAACCCCTCCAAAAACCTCCAACAGTGTTCTAGGATATAATAGGTCATCTTGTATAATAATAATAATAATAATATCAATATCCATTCATGATAACTTGTAATACTAACAGTATTTTGGTCATTTTAAGCATTACTGGAACATAGCAACATAGAAAGGAACGCGTTAACTTTTCAAAACTCCAAAACAAAAACACAGCAGCAGTGGTGGCAGCTGCAATATGTAGCGTTACCTTTCCACTAGTGGCCTGAGGCATTGTGAGCGAGTTTGTGGAGAAGCTAGCCGCTAGCTGGTTTGGGGTGACGAGGTGTCACTACGGCAGTAACATAGTTCTTCGGCTTAACAATTTTAATTGAACAATATTAATAACAATAACAACAATGACATTGAAGCTTGGTTAATATGCAGGTCACAGTATGTAAATGAGGCGTTTTTTGGAGGTTGTTTATAGGCGGAATAGGTGTGTGCATTCTTAGCTGCCTCTTTTTAGCTGCTTTTATATCTTTAGAACTCACAGAAAAGAGAAAGACGTGTGTTCATGTCTCTCATGAGGATTGCGGATGATTGACAAAATTAAGAACAAAAGGGCAGTTGTCCTTTCATAATTTTATAGCATACTGCTAACAAAAAGTCCAAATTGATTATCCCATAAAATGAGGAAAATGGTTGAAAATGAATACAGAAGAAGTTGAATAGGTTTTTGCGCTAATCAGCAAATGAACTGCAAAATCCTCCTGAGCCTTTCATTGTTGTCTTGATGTGAAGTGAACTCCTGCACCATATTCTCATTTACTGAGCTGCATGTTTGACTACTGAGCAGATCTTCACCCGCATTGGTTGGTTTTAGCGTGTTTGATTAACACCAGTGTGCGTAATATCAATATAATATATAAGCTTTAACAACATCATTTCATTGTTTTATATTGTTTGGCCATTCCTGCCGCAATGATTGACTTTGAGCGGCCTTCTTAACCTCGTCCTCGTTTTCTCCCTCTGAAGCCTTCGCAGAAAAGGAAGGGTCTACGGCGAGTCCAATCTGACCATTTCAAGAGTTCTTCCTCGCTTCCTCAACGTGCCTATCAGCTGCCGATTCAAGAACGCTCTCGGTGAAAAGGACTGCGTCAAGCTGCTGGTAGAAGGTCCCTCTGCTTTTTCTTCTTGAAATGCAGTCATGAACATCTTCAGCCTTCCTGTGATGAGGAATTACCAATATGATCCTCAAGCGGCGGTCAAGTGAACGAGGTCCTGTCTAATGCACGCTCATGCTAGAAGATTCCTCAAGATTGTCCGAAAAACAGCAAAAAAGCCATGAAAATTCATTCATTCACCAAAAAAATTGAAATCCAATCAAATAAATACTGAACATTCCGAGTTAATTCATTTCAACTCAACATTTATCCCAAATTTACTTTTATTTGATTTCATTCTACTTATATAACACACTCACTACCTTTATTTTTTTTAACCGTGTAATATCATTCATTTTTATTTTTTTTTAAGAATTATTTTTAAAAATCCCCAAAGATGTTGTTATATTTAAATAATGCTATATTTCATTATATTTACATCTATCACACTCAATACCTTTATTTTGATATTACAAGACTCATTTACCATTTTTAATTTTTTAATATTTTGACATTAAAAAAGCCCCAAATATATCATATCCATATCCATAAAAGATTCTTTCATTGAATTATATTTTGTGACGATGGTTACATTTCGTCATTGATTGGCTGGGATAGATCACATGGTTTGAACTACCAAATATGGGTGGTCTTCCAAGCGCAATAACAAAGACGGGCAGTGTCCATAAGAGGTATTGTTGCATTGCCTCGTAAAGACAGACTTGTTACCATTGGCTGTGGTTAGATCGTGTACCGTGGTTTCCTCCGCAGCCCCTCGCAGCTGCTTCCGCACCAGCGTGGCTCTCAGCACGGCCGCCTCGCTGCTGCTTCTTCTGCTTGTGACGGCGGCGCTGGTCTTCTTCAAGGTGGACGTGACGCTGGCTTACAGGAAGCTGCGGGGACATTTCGGCCAACAAGGAGGTCATCTCACATCACAAGACGCTCATTCAAGTCAGTCAACGTATAAAGACGGCGTCCTCTCCACAGATAGAGATGTCGGCCTCTACGACGCCTTCGTTAGCTTCCTCGGCGCTGGCGAGTTGACCTCGGCCCACGCGGCCCGTTTTGCACTGCAGACGCTGCCTTGCGAGCTGGAGGAACAACATGGCTACCTGCTCTTCATCACAGGCCGCGACGACTGCCCGGGAGAAGGTCAGAAGGCCCCTCACTCGCCTGACGCATGGTTTACACAATCCTATCTGACTTACTATGTAACCAGTTAAGTGACTGACTGACTAGTAAGCTAACTAGCAAGATAACTAACAAGATCTCGCGAGACTAAAATGTGACAAGATTTCTCGTTCAGAAAAAACTGTTTTGTGGATTTTACTGATAAAGTAAATAGCTAACCAAGGACTGACTGATGGACTACCAAGATGACAGACAATCTATCTAAGGAGCGCTGACTTCCTGTGTTTGACGTCTGGCAGCGACGCACGACGCCATCGCAGCCATCATGCGCAGATGTCGCAGGCTGATCATCATCGTGTTTTCTGGGGAGACGGAGGCTCAGACGCGTCCCTTGAGCGATGAGCAGAAGCAGCTGAGCTACGAACAGCAGCTGGGCCTCCATGACGCTTTAACCCACAACCAGCCCAGAGTCATCCTGGTGGAGATAGGTGACCTCACATCTGATGAAAAGTGTCCTTCGTCCATGAGCGTGACAGTGACGTCTGTTGACAGATGGTCCTCTGGATGACAGCCACCTGCCAGAGTCTCTGCGCTACATCAGGAGGAAATACGGAGCTCTGACGTGGAAGACGGACGTCCCGGGAAGCCAAACATGGAGGAAATCTAACAGACTTTTCTGGAAGAAGCTGAGGTATCACATGCCTTCAGTACCAGTGAGGAGACGCCATGCTGACCTTCCAGACGCCAGTTTGTGAACACAGCTAGCTAGCAGACTCGAACTCACGACCTCACGCTCTGACTGACAGTGACGCACCGGAGGCTACGGCTGTCAGGCTTCCGACCCGCTTTAGTTAACATTCTAGCACACAGCTGAGCCGGCAGCGTCCGTTACACAAATACAACACGTACGTTACACGTGTGCATGCACACAAATATGTCTTTGTTCATACATCAAAAATATTAGTGGGTACGCCAATTGTAACAGGGGGTACGTGAATAAAAGTGAAAAATTAGCGTGAAACACTCACAATAACAAGTACGCCTGAACGCCTCACGACTCGAGGAGACCGGAGCAGGACACTGATCTGTATAATATATCTGGATAGACCATACGTCGCACGTGCCCGTGCAAGCCACCGAAGCCACAGAGAGGCCATCTTACCACTCACATGTCGTACGTAGCAGACTACATTGGCACAGCGTACATAGTGTACAAAGCAGAAGAAGAGGCTAACAGAACATCTAGATTTGACATTAAAAAGCGGGGAGATTCAAGTTTTAAAATCATTTAACATTTTGATGTTGTTTTTTGTTTGTGTTATGAAATAGAAATAACGTCTTTTCTGATATAGAGATATATTTGAACAAAAACCACAGGAATAAAATGTAGTATAATATGTAATAATATATAAACATTGTCTCCATATGGGGGTTCACTTTAAATTTAAATAAATAAATAAATAAACTTATTTTTTTATATTTGCAAGCAACCAAATGATTTAGTAGTCTAGTGGTGGTTGTTTGTTTCCATATCCCCCACAGCCCCCATTGTAAAGCCGTTATGACTCAGGTATGGTATGATATGGACAGAATGTTTAAAAAGGATCATATCCGAGTCCTTATGACTAAGCTCAAGCACACCTGTTGTGCAAGGTTAGTCTGAAGACTAACCTTGCATTTAGTGTGAGTGGCTAACAAACTAACAACACACTTAACAACTCACAAGTTCTCACATAAGTCATTGTCCGAGAAGTGTTTCTTGTGAGTGGTAATATGGCGGCCGCGTGGCTTCACAAGTCATTGACCAATGGCGTATCCAGACTTATACAGATCAGTGGTATGAATAAATAAAGACGTTTGATGGTCATTTTATGCATCAAGAGTGTTTCATCTTGAAGATGTCATTTATTTTGGTGTTCCAATCCACGCGGTGAAAAAGAGGCGTTGGTTGTATGTGTTTTTGTATTTCGGATTCTATTATGAAGGGTGTAGTGGTTCTTTTAGAGTTGGGACACCATGGAAAGATTTCGGTCAGATAATTATTAAATCATCTTTGTTGTGCACGTGGATAGCTCTTTTAGCAATATACTGTATACAGTATGTGTGCGGCCAGAGGAGCGTGGGTTTGTCCAAATGGTATTAATTGGCTACTCTAAATTGTCCATAGGTATGAGTGTGAGTGTGAATGCTTGTTTGTCTATACGCCCCGCGGCCCTGAAGAGGAGAAGCGGTATAGAAAATGGGTGGATGGGTGGATGGATGGATGGATGGTATGTGTGGTCTTCTTGAGTCACACAACACACACAAATGATTGACACTTCGTACTCAACAAGCACGATCAAAACTAGCAAACTGCTGTCAGCGCTGAGCTAACGTTTTTTCTAAGAATGGCGCATTCAGGTGCATCACGTAACTCTTCGGGCAAAAGTTACTGCTGCATTCACGGACACTTGGAAATCGCAGGAAATGCACCCACACATGCACGTGCAGCCCAAATCACGTGATATTTACGAAAGCCACTGCCTTGCTGCTCATAACAGTAAGTCGATGTTACAAAATGTTCTACTTATAACAGGCATCAATGTTAAACAAGTAGACTTTCGGACAGATGCTGCGTAATCATGATTGTTAACAGTGTTAGCCAGCAAGTAACTATAACGTAGTCATATACATTGGTTAATGTGGTGTAAGTAAAGTGATGCTACAGCTCCATACCTTTCTCTCTGACCCATTTCTCCTCTTCTTCTTTCCTCTTCTTTGTCTTTGTCTTTTCCATGTTTTGTTGACAAATTAACAGCACTCTCCTCATCATCTCCCACGGTCACCCAGCTAGCAGTCAAAGCTAAACCAACTCACAGCGACTCACAATTCCCACCCTTTAGTTCACATTTTCGTAGTGTTTGAGACACACGAAGCGTCTCAATTAATATAATTGATCATATAATTAATATCATATAATATTAGCAATTAAATATGTTTTATTTTTCTTTAGCAATTACTGTTGTAATTTACATTTTTTACCTTGTAATTAACCTGAGGACTGTTGGAGATGAAATTCTCCACAACCTCCTAAAGGTCAGAGGACCACTTTGGAAAATGAATTGAGCCTGTTCCCCCCACTTGACGGTTACTTCAGTCATTGCGTGTATAGTTCATAAAGATTTAGGATGGTGACCTTTTCACCCATTTTTATCGCTTCCTATGGGAAAATTTATTTGAATGAAGCTTCACTGTTTTATTTGTTTTTGCAACATTTCAGTGTAGGTGCACTAAGAGCAACATATTAAACAATAAAGGCAAGTAATGGACAACTCCAAAAAAAAAAAAACATATGGAGACGCCGCAAAGAGGGCTGAGCCGTAAGCCGCCATATTGGATGTGGCAAGGCTGCGCTGTAAGTGAATACAAATAAATGTACTTACTTTCGTAAAGCGCCTTCCTCCAAAGAAATGTAAGTTAACGCCTCTCGTTTATACATTCACACACGCACCAAGGGTGGCCAGTGAACGACCGTTTATTTACTTATTTATTACCGCGTGTTACTGTTACGTTATGTTAAATGGAAATCGATACTTACCAGGCTCTAAGACCTACCGGAAAATGGTCGCTCAAGTCGAAGAAGGCCAACGAACTCGTCGATTGGCTCTTTCCGTATCTTGCTAACCTGTGATTGCCCGTGCCCTGTCACGCCCTGGGCGCTTGAACCTTCACCACGGCGTTTTGCAGTCGGCGAGGAGTTCATCTCACTCTCTGTAAGCTAATAACATGTTGGCCGTTTGTTCTGCCTGGGTAACGTAAACTAAACTGATTTTAATATCAGACGTTTTATTTACATTAATATTTGAATATGTGTGCATCCGCGTGTTTGGTGGGGAAAACCGAGCTGCCACTCTAAATGGTTCCGAATGCTTGCTTATAGCTGTCTATGAACTATACTTGACGTAATACGAGTTCATATGAAATGATTGAGAATATTTAATTATCATCATGGAAATTAAATGTTTCCACGTACCCCTGGCAGGGAATCACTGTTGTAGTCAACCTTTACTGATTTCAGGCACCAGAGGGAGACATTTTAATCATTTTAAACGTTGCAACTTTGACTGTCTTCTTCCCTTGCAGTCTTTTCCTTAGTCAATTTTAGCAGCTGAAATGTGAATGGATGACAGAAAAAGCTTTTCTGAACACTTCCAACCCTCATCTGGACGCAGCGTGTGTCTCTTTAACAGCTGAGAAGCAAAAAAAGAAAGAATGAAAGCTAATATTTCCCTCATTTCCTTCCCATTTGCCTTAATGAATGTTATAATGTATTAACTACAATGATAATGTAATAATGTCCATCCAAGCATGCGCCGCATATGACCTTTACCGCATCACCCCCAGATGTGGCTGTAAGTGTGTGTGTGTGTGTGTGTGTGTGTGTGTGTGCCTGTGTCCACAAGCAGGACATTGGCACACTCCCATTGAAAAGGAAGGAGGTTGTGTGTGTGTGTGTGTGTGTGGGGGGGTCTGGATGATGTTTAGCTCGGCAGCTGGGATCCTCTTCTCGCTTTTGTTCCCCTTTGACCTTTGTGACCCGGCACTCGCCCCGATGTCACACACACACATGCACACCTGCACTCCGTCTGACGCATGTCCGTTCAGAGCGCGTCCACACACACACATGCACGCACACACACATACGCATATTTGCTAGCACACTCCACAGACACACGCACCATCAGGCCCAGTGGGGAACATCTATCAGCACGTCATTAGGGGGCCCCGTGTGTGTTCATGTACGTGTGTGTGTGTGTGTTGAGTTGTACATTTCAAAAAGTCTGTGAATAATTCAAACATTACCTCCAGTTTGTTCACAAAGAGCTGCAGTTTAACTGACCCTACCCCTACCCCTACCCCTACCCCTACCCCTACCCCTTCAGCAAACCCAAACCCTAACCATAGCCTGAACACCATCCCCCCCCAGTCCAGTGAAAATATTGGTGGTTTCCTGTATCCTCTACTGGCAATTAGCACATGCTAGCGTGTCACCACCCAGCTAACTAGCTGTACGTATCCATGAAAATGTTATACGTGTTGCTATGCTGATGTTAGTTATGTGCAAAATCTCTGCAACGTCTGCATCTTTGTGTGGCGGCCCAATCACTCCATCTCCATTACGGCCTGCGCCAGCCTCCCCAAGGCAGGTGGTGTGTGTGTGTGTGTGCGTGTGCGTGTGGGGGGATGGAATGGGCTGAGTGAGGACTCTGAAGGCACAAAAGGTTGGCCTTAGGCCTGGGGTGGCCTCTGGGTCACTTAAGGACGCAAAAGAGGCAGCACATGCACGCACACACACACTTAAGTTTGTTATGATAGCAGCTGGCTGAGTTAGAAGTGCGCTTCAGGGGTGTCCAAAGTGCGGCCCAGGAGCCATTTTGCAGCTCCCGTCTGTTGTTTTTATTGGCCTGCTGCATATTGAAATATATAAAGAAATATATAAAGAAAAAAAAGGGAAAAATCTGCAGTAATTTTACAAGAATAAAGTGAAAATATTAAAACAAAAACATCGTAATCTAACGCGAAAGTCATAATTTTATCAGAATCGTGTATTATTATTCTTTAGTAGCATAAAGTTGAAATATTAAAGAAAGACGTTTTTTAAAGCCATAATATTACAAAAAACAAACAAAACAAGAAATAAAGTTCAAATTTTTGGAAAATTAGGTTGCGAAAAAGTTATAATGTTACAAGAATAAGAAGTCAGAATTATGAGAACAAAATTTACAAGAAGAAAGTTAAAATAGTTGGGAAAAAAAACAGAAAAATGGGGAGAAAAAAACACCTGTAATTTTACAAGAAGTCAAATATGAAGAAAAACAAAAAGTCTTATTCAAATGAGAAAAAAGTTCCCAATTTTATGATATGTTAAGAGACAAAAAATTCGTAAACTCAATCATTTTCGTAGAAAAAAGTTGAAATAATAAAGAAAAGTACGTTTTCAAAAAAGTTGCAATACAATGAGAAAAAAAACATGTCATTTTTGGAAAATTAAGTTGGGGGAAATGTCAACATATAATGGGAATAAAGTCATAGTATTACGAAACAAACAAAACAAAGAATAAAGTTATAACGTAACGACGATAAAGTCCAAATATTATGGGAATAAAGTCAGAATTATGAGAAGAAAATTTACAAGAAGAAAGTTAAAATAGTTGGGAAAAAAGGAAAATAAACACTTGTGATTTTACGGGAATAAAGTAAAAATATTAAGAGAAAAAAAGTCGTATTCACGCGAGAAAAAAGGTCCCTATTTTACGAGAATAATATACAACAATATATTATGAGGAAAAAAATGCTTAAAGTCAATCATTTTAGTAGCATAGAGTTGAAATAATGAAGAAAAGTACATTTTCAAAAAAAGTTGCAAAGCAATGAGGAAAAACAAACAAAAGTTGTCATTTTGGGAAAATTAAGTTGGGGGAAATGTTATATTATGGGAATATGGTCAAAATATTATGGGAATAAAGTCATAATATTACAACTAGAAAATGTTAAATATTTGGGAAAAAAAAATGGGTAAAAAAAAGAGCAAAAATCAAAGTTGCTTCTAATAACAGGCTTTTCCACCCACATTACACCAAAAAAACACCTGGAAAAATGAGTGAAAAGGCTGTAATGCGCATTCCGAGCCAGTAGTTGGCGCCACCTGTCCCTCTAAAGCAGTTTTAAACGTGACTGATGGAGGAGTCTTCTTATGCTCTGAGCAGCAGCACTGTGGTCCACCACGCTTGTTTGCATATTGAACGCTCGATGGTGTGTACGAAGTGCATATACTGTACCTTGTGCCATTCACAAACTGCTTTTTTGTCCTTTTATCTGAGCTTTACGTGAACATTTGGCAAGAATCTGAAATGTATGACATCGTCTCGTGTCTCCGAACTCATCTTTATTTACTAACAGAACAATACTTCAGGTGGCTTTTTGTCACAAAATGTGTGACACTGATTTCTGGCTCGGCTTCCCCTTTCACAGCGTGGTGACAACAGGAAGTTATATTTCCACCCGAACCAAAGAGAGATGTGGTCTTTGCAGATTCGTGGCGTTAGCATGGCGGCTAGCTAGCAATCCGGCGATGGGGACACCTGTTCATCCTGTGGCAAGCAGATGGTCCACAGAGCTGCTGCTCCCTGAGGGGGGAACCTGTCACTGAGCCCCCATTGAAGAGTCACTCTGCAGACTGGGGAGGAGGTCGTGGGGGTGGTGGTGGTCTATGATGGTGGTGGTCTATGATAGTATCACAGTGGTGGTCTTTGATAGTGGTGGTCTATGATAGTATCGCAGTGGTGGTCTATGATAGTATGATAGTGGTGTCTATGATGGTGGTGGTGGTCTATCATAGTGGTGGTCTGTGATAGTGGTGGTCTATGATAGTACGATAGTGGTGTCTATGATGGTGGTGGTGGTCTATGATAGTGGTGGCCTGTGATAGTGGTGGTCTATGATGGTGGTGGTGGTGTATGATAGTGGTGGTCTATGATAGTGGTGGCCTGTGATAGTGGTGGTCTATGATGGTGGTGGTGGTGTATGATAGTGGTGGTCTGTGATAGTGGTGTCTATGATGGTGGTGGTGGTGTATGATATTATGATAGTGGTGGTCTGTGATAGTGGTGTCTATGATGATGGTGATGGTGTATGATACAAGTAGTATGATAGTGGTGGTCTGTGATAGTATGATAGTGGTGTCTATGATGGTGGTGGTCTATGATAGTATCACAGTGGTGGTCTGTGATAGTGGTGGTCTATGATAGTATGATAGTGTTGTCTATGATGATGGTGGTGGTCTATGATAGTATGATAGTGGTGGCCTGTGATAGTGGTGTCTATGATGGTGGTGGTGGTCTATGATGGTATGATAGTGGTGGCCTGTGATAGTGGTGGTCTATGATAGTATGATAGTGGTGTCTATGATGGTGGTGGTGGTCTATGATGGTAGTCTGTGATAGAAACTCGTCTCCTACGGCGCATGAATGGAAGCTAGCGGGGTTAGCTTAGTTTAGCAGAGCGTGCCAGTGCAGCTGTGTGTGTGTGTGTGTGTGTGTGTGTGTTTGTGTGTGCGTGTGCGACTCAGGCCGGATGAGTATATTTTCATTGTGCTCTGTTTTACCGCCTTGACGTAAGGACCATTTTACAATGCCCACTGACAACGTGCAGGTTCTGAGTGGAAAAAAAGACGATAGGCACGTTTATTCTTACGGCTCATATTAACCGTCAACTGCCGTTCTCAACGCATACAACGCACTTCCGGCCTTCAGAATAAGAGCGCTGTTTGCCACATTTGTCTGTGTAAACAAAATAAGGGTGTCAAATAAATACACGAGGTCCCCAACTAATGAACACAATTGGTTCCAGACGACCGTCCAGCAAAAGTAATATTAGCAATGATATAGGTACTGCATGTACGTGTATACATATACAGTATATGTGTATGTATGTAAATATGAGTTTGGATGCAGTAGTAATATTAAACCAGGATAATTAATTAAAAAACAATAATAAAAATGATATAATAATACGTATTGATAAATGTTATTTACCTATGAAGAGGAGTGGTCGAGCATACGTCGTTGTGGAGGAGGAGGAGGAGGAGTTATTGAAAAAAAGGACAAATTGTCATCGTTACACTCTTCTAAAAGAGGTAGTGTTCTGTGGGTGGTGTAGAATTAAGCAGGCCTATTAACTCTTCATAAACTTTAATCACACGCTCTGTCCGGGTTCTATCATACAGCTACAACTTAGCTTTTCATTTCTCCTTTACACTCTCTCCCCACGTCTTCCTCTCTGTTGGTCCCATTAGCAGTGTCACAGTGCCCTCTACTGGTCAGGCATGTAGCTGCATAAATATATAAGGCAAAATACATGAAAATATAGACCAGTCAGCTTGCGTTCGTATCTCCGAATGTTTGTAAGTTGGGGACCTAGTGTATTTTACATTAATAACGCGGTTGGAATGACATCTGTGACTCCATCTTCCTTAATCACAAGCACGGGCATTACAGTTTGTTGAAGATGTTGTAGCAATATGTGCTGAGGCTGACATCTCTTTAGAAAAGTTAGCTAAGCTACATCCATTTCTCAATGACTGGACAAAATGGGCCAATGATGTATTGCAGCAATAAATGGAAGGATTTTTGCATTTCATTCATGGACATTGTATTCATGAACCTAAATAGTACACACTCTATGCTGGTCAAATATGTGTAAAAGGTAAAAAACAGAATTCTAAAAAATTTAAACGGAAAAAACGGATTTCATAGGGCCCTAATGATAGTGGTGTGTATGATGGTGGTGGAGGTCTAGAATGGTGGTGGTGGTCTATGATAGTGTGATAGTCATAGTCTATGATGGTGGTGGATGATGGTGGTGGTCTATGATAGTGTGATAGTCATAGTCTATGATGGTAGTGTATGATGGTGGTGTAGGTCTAGAATGATGGTGGTGGTCTATGACAGTGTGATAGTCATAGTCTATGATGGTAGTGTATGATGGTGGTGTAGGTCTAGAATGATGGTGGTGGTCTATGATAGTGTGATAGTCATAGTCTATGATGGTGGTGTATGATGGTGGTGTAGGTCTAGAATGATGGTGGTGGTCTATGATAGTGTGATAGTCATAGTCTATGATGGTGGTGTAGGTCTAGAATGATGGTGGTGGTCTATGACAGTGTGATAGTCATAGTCTATGATGGTGGTGTATGATGGTGGTGTAGGTCTAGAATGATGGTGGTGGTCTATGATAGTGTGATAGTCATAGTCTATGATGGTGGTGTAGGTCTAGAATGATGGTGGTGGTCTATGACAGTGTGATAGTCATAGTCTATGATGGTGATGGAGGTCTAGAATGATGGTGGTGGTCTATGATAGTGTGATAGTCATAGTCTATGATGGTGGTGTATGATGGTGGTGGAGGCTTAGAATGATGGTGGTGGCTATGATAGTGTGATAGTCATAGTCTATGATGGTTGTGGAGGTCTACAATGATGGTGGTGGTCTATGATAGTGTGATAGTCATAGTCTGATGGTGGTGTATGATGGTGGTAGAGGTCTAGAAGGATGGTGGTCTATGATAGTGTGATAGTCATAGTCTATGATGGTGGTGTATGATGGTGGTAGAGGTCTATAATGATGGTGGTGGTCTATGATAGTGTGATAGTCATAGTCTATGATGGTGGTGGAGGTCTAGAATGATAGTGGTGGTCTATGATAGTGTGATAGTCATAGTCTATGATGGTGGTGTATGATGGTGGTGGTCTGTGATAGTCATAGTCTATGATGGTGGTGGACGTCTATAATGATGGTGGTGGTCTATGATAGTGTGATAGTCATAGTCTGATGGTGGTGTATGATGTGGTAGAGGTCTAGAAGGATGGTGGTGGACTATGATAGTGTGATAGTCATAGTCTATGATGGTGGTGTATGATGGTGGTAGAGGTCTATAATGATGGTGGTGGTCTATGATAGTGTGATAGTCATAGTCTATGATGGTGGTGGAGGTCTACAATGATAGTGGTGGTCTATGATAGTGTGATAGTCATAGTCTATGATGGTGGTGTATGATGGTGGTGGTCTATGATAGTGTGATAGTCATAGTCTATGATGGTGGTGGAGGTCTATAATGATGGTGGTGGTCTATGATAGTGTGATAGTCATAGTCTATGATGGTGGTGTATGATGGTGGTGGAGGTCTAGAATGATGGTGGTGGTCTATGATAGTGTGATAGTCATAGTCTATGATGGTGGTGTATGATGGTGGTAGAGGTCTATAATGATGGTGGTGGTCTATGATAGTGTGATAGTCATAGTCTATGATGGTGAGGGAGGTCTAGAATGATGGTGGTGGTCTATGATAGTGTGATAGTCATAGTCTATGATGGTGAGGGAGGTCTAGAATGATGGTGGTGGTCTATGATAGTGTGATAGTCATAGTCTATGATGGTGAGGGAGGTCTAGAATGATGGTGGTGGTCTATGATAGTGTGATAGTCATAGTCTATGATGGTGAGGGAGGTCTAGAATGATGGTGGTGGTCTATGATAGTGTGATAGTCATAGTCTATGATGGTGGTAATTACAAAACCTTTTTCCCGCCATATAGCTAATCATGTAAAGTGAATTTAATCTGTTCCCGTGAAACTGTGGCCATCATAAAAGCTTTATTTACAAGTACAGGCAATGTTTTATGTCACACTTGAACATTCCTGACTGTCACGCAAATGTAAAAAGAAGTTAATCACTGTATGCTGAAAGTAAAACACAGTAACACTACTCTGACACGTCACAGAGAGGGTTTGCAGAGCAATACTGCCACCTGTTCAGATGTGCTGCTATGATTAATAAGTGTTTGTAGTGCACAATAAATGTATTCACGCAAAAATTCATTTCGATATGAAATTGGTATTCCCTGTCACTCAATTCCATGTCCCGGTCTATGGTTATCATCACACTTTGCCTTCACTTGGACCCTTGCTCTGCGGTGGCCTCACGCACACAAAAAGCCAAAGAAAAAGCAAAGTGCTGACTAGGCTGAAGTCTTGCAAGACTTGTTTGAGTTTTGAAGCTGAGTTTTCCAGAACATTTTGGTTAAGTCATCAAATTGTTCCACTTTGAAGGCTTTGCTTTATCGTTTATTTTAAAAAAAAGTGTCTTTGTCTGCATATTCGTGCGTAATGGTGTGTGTGTGTGTGTGTGTGTGTGTACAGCTGCCTGACGAGGACCATCCTTTGGGTCCCCTCCCCTCCCGTCTGTCTCTATTGTGCAGGGAGGAGACAGGAGGGAGGAGACAGAGGAGTGGTGGAGGTCCATGAGTCCACTGAGGACATGGAACACTGACGAGTCACTAGAAGACTGACTGCCGCTAAGGACGGACGTGGACGTGGAAAGCTGACGGACACTGACTGGACTCTCGTTGCTTGCTAGAAGACTCCTGGAAAGTTCTAGCAAGCACCCGATCACCTCCTTCACTGGGAAATTCTATTTTTCCTCAAAGGGACACTTTAGGAGCAAGTGATCTTTCTCCCCGCTTGTGCGGTGAGTCTTCATTTTTGTTGGCACACACTAACATGGATAACTCTTCTTTGATGTAAACATCAACCACGCTCTTGGGAGATTAAATGAATATTTGGCAAAAGTTGATTTAAAAAAAAAGCTGAACTATTTTGTATGAAATGAAAGGTGGAATATATCCGTTTCAAAGCATGCGCTGTGTACGTCCACACAATACAGAGGCGTTTATGTGCAAATGAGCCATCACATAAAAACTAAATATATCCTTTCATGAGCTTATCCATTTGGTTAGCTTTTTGGGCTTACATTTACACAAAATGCCCATTTCCTGTTTCTTGTTGAATTTCTTTTTAAATTCAGTGACCTCGAGGAAAGTTGGGATTTCCCACACTAAAGCATTTGTCTCTCTCGCTCTACACATTAACAGCTATAGGACAATATTAATAATAATTCATTCATAATAACAAAGGACAATATTACGCAGATATGCAATGAAAAAACAATACAAATGATTTTGAATAAAAATACAATTGCCATATGCGGTATTCCAATAAGTGCTTTATATGTAGTCTCACTTTATTTATTTCCTGTTCAGCCTAATCCTCGCTAGGGGGTATGCTGGAGCCTATCCCAGCTGGCTTTTGGGCAAGGGGGAGACGGTGCACCGTAGACTGGCTTGCCAGCCACTCACAGATTTTCTCACTTTTAGCTTTATATTTATGTAGACATACACATATACTGTACTGTATATATATATACATATACTGTATATGTTATATATATAATATATACAGGTATATATTACACAAGCAAAAAAAGTAAATGTAACAGGTTAAAACATAATATAAGCATTAATGGGGGCACCACTGAGCAGGTTTTGGGTTGGGGGTGCCCACCCAGGACCACTAAAACGCGTGCATTGTCACCAGCATGTTACGCATGCTCCCAAAATTTGTAAGTAAGTAAGCCATTGTCCCAAAAAGGGATCTATTTGCTGGAATAGCAGTAATAAGAATGGAAACATGGCGGTAGACCACCACAGTGTATCCCACCGGACATTGTCGGGAGTATTTAACAACCTGGTCACAGCAACATTTTCTTGAGCTTGTATTTTTAGTTAGAGGGGTCTGGGCTGGGCTGGGGGGGGGGGTTCGTGAACCAGACGTGACCATCTGAGGGTGTGTGCACGTCAGAGGTGAAAGTGAGTGCACGTGCACACACGCACACACCACCAGTTGCAGGAGGATGAGGATGCTTTCAGTGTGGGGGTCCCATGTGGTCTCAGTAGGCATCTGTTTCCCCTCCTGTCCCCCAGCACAGCTTTTGTATTACCTAACTAAACCCCCCTCCCCCTTCCAGCCGGTCCCTGGTGGGCTGGTCCGTGGGCCAGGCTGGGTGTGCGGACGGCAGCCGTGCAGCAGGCCTGAGCCCTGTGCGGGCTTCCAGGCCTCAGGGGAGCCCCGGGTGCCCCCCGAGGGAGGTCAGTGATGGCGAGGCGAGCAAGCAGGCGGGTCACCCAGGAGGCATCTGCTCTCGCTGTGGAGGCACTCGGCACCCCCGCCCCCATCAGATATTGCTCAGCAGATGAGTTATTTCATGAGACGTCACTCCTACTGTTTTTTTTTATTTATGTACAAAAACAACACAGTCTGAGAGGTTCACTGTACTACTTTTGTGTGGGAGATCCCACACTTGCACCTTACTTCACTGTAGACGCAATACAATACATCATAATAAGCACGTGTAAAGTTTGAAGAACCACCATTTTGCAGAGATGTCTCCAAAAAGGAAAAACAGTCAAGTAAAGCATTGAAACAATGGAGGAATGTCATTACAAACATTCCCTAAACCCTTCAACTTTAGGATTCCAAATGTGGCTTTATTATTGGAGATCAGGGGTGTCCAAAGTGCGGCCCGGGGGCCATTTATGGCCCGCCATTGCTTTTTTATTGGCCCTCAGCACATTCTAAAAATACTATTAAACAATAAAATTAAGATGGAAAAAAACAGCAATTTTACAAGAATAAAGACAAAATATGTAAGGGAGTAAAGTCCTTATATTAAATTGTTGAAATATTAAAGGAAAAAAGTAATATAAGAAACAAACCAAACAAAGAATTAAGTTGACATTTTAGGAAAATGAGTTTGGGTAAATGCTACAATTTTATCATCATAAAGTCAAAATACTAAGAGAATAAGTCATATTAGTACGAGGAAAAAATGTACAAGTAATGTAAGGAGAAACAGTCCATAATAATTCTATTCATAACAATATGCTTTGTCACTGATAAAATGAATACATGTATTTTACACGTGTAAATATATGTATATACACATTATATTCAATATTTTGTTTGGGTTGCTTTAAAAAAAAAAAAAAAAAGTAAAAGCGGCCCCCGCATAGTTTGGAATTGGAATTGGATGTGACTTTACAAAATTTTACCAAAAAAAACCCCAAAAAACTGCGTTGGTTTGTGCACAAGCTGCTGCGTCATATTTCCGCGACGCCTGGCAGCTGCATAGCCAGTTCAGTGTGTGTGTGTGTTGGTGGGGGTGGGGGGGCGGGTTTGGGTCTTAAAAAATCTCCTGCAGCCTCCGTCTGTGCACAGCGTCCAGGCTGAGGGAACAATACTTCCTCACAGAAAGACAGATTGGCTGGCAGCTGCTTGATTGAAAAGCCAGACACACTTCTAACCCCCCCACACACAACCCCCACAACACACACTCTCACTTTAGCTTTGTTGTTGAGGACATTTATGTTCATCGCACAAAATAACGTGGAGAAGTCTTTCAGCTACTCTTTGTGGTAGGGAATACTTTCTACTATTGAGGGGATTTCCACAGCAAGCGGAAGGAAGCCTCTCTTTGCAGCTTCCTCTTTGTGTTTCACATCATTTTTGAGCTAGTTTGCATGGGCAGGAAGCGACAGATCGAGGTGATGCACCAAACAAACCAAGCCGAGGCTGGACTCAAAGGAGGCTTTGTGACAACGCTGCAGAGATGAGGGTTGTTTTCTTTTTTAAAAAGGGGTCACTTCTTTGTCTCCTCCTCAACACAACGCTCTTTGTTTGAGGAGTCAACCCGCTGTGACATAAATAGATAATCCTGAACCAACACACACGCAGTGGAACAACTTTGGGAAGCTAGCTTGATATGCTAACCTCCAGTACAACCGTCTTTTTATACGCCAAAGTTAGCAACACCGACACTAGCATAGCTGTGTGAGCTACAGTGCAAACATTACACTCAAGAAGAAGTTCAAAGTAAACTAAATACACTCTCACATCTGAGACAGACGGCAGAGCTTGATTTTAATATGTGTAGAGAAGCCTTTTTTGTTTTTGCAAAATGGTGGCCGTATATGCAGAGCGGGCTCTATCTCGCTAGGGACGGTCCATGAGGGAGGGGGTTTTTCCACAACTTCAAAAGCAAGCATTTGAGCGTGGAGCAAACCAGCGAGGGAGATGTTAACCTTTTCTCTCTTTCGGTTGCCGAAGCTGACAGGAATAGCCGTCAGCACGCGTCTCAGTTCGAGCGAAGAAAAGCTTCAGTCCTCATGGTTGTCTGTCGGCTGCAATGCATGAAAAAGTTTGACCAAATTTTGTTCTTCTGCTCCTAGGTAAGTCTTCTGATTGACAGGCCGGTGGCAAGGTCAGGGAGGTGGCTCAGGTGCCCTGGAGGTCCCAGAGGGCGTGGGTCTGGATGTGTGAAAGGGCTTCATGGGCCTGAGGGACCATCTGGAGGATGGGACAGGCCTGGGGCTGGATCTGGACTACCTCCACGTGGAAGGCGCTGAGCGACCCGAAGGTCTGGGCGCCGCAAAGAAAGCTGGGAATGTCACAGCGGTGGGCTCTGGTGCCCTCAGTGACAGCACCAGCAGTTTGGATAGCAGCAGCGCTAGCTTTAGCAGCTTCTCCGAGGAGAGCGGAGAAAGTGAAGATGAACGTCTCCAGGCTCAAAACAGAGAACCCCTCACCAGGCTGGACCTGGCGGCAAACCAACCAGTGGAAACATCCCCTCACATTCAGGCTACCACTGATTGGCGCAGCAAAGTGGACTTTGCTCTGAAACTGGGCTACTCTGAAGAACTGGTGCTGCTGGTGCTTCACAAACTGGGCCCGGCTGCACTCATCAATGATATCCTGGGAGAACTGGTCAAACTGGGGACCAAAGCTGATGTGGAGCAGCACAGAAGTGGAAGCGCACAGTCTCCTTCTTCCTCTCTAACATACGCCTCCTCATCTTCAAGTGACTCCTGCAGGCTGCTGTGCTCGTCCAAACTGCTGGAGGACAAAGACAACCTTCGGCCTGTTGTGGTGGACGGAAGCAACGTGGCCATGAGGTAAGAAACGCAGGAAGAAGTGGATACACTGAATAAGCAGTTGGTCGCCCTCAACAGCCGGAACCATCTCACAAGGCCGAGTGTCTTCCGAGTTTACTTGAAAAATCCATAAAAAAAAAATCAGAACCTGGAAAAATAAAACACTTTTATAACATTCGTCATAGGTCATTTTTGAAAGTCTTCTGCCAAACCAGAAGACGGTCTTCAGGTTCACCAAACAGCAACATGATTACAACAAAGACTAGAAAACGTTGGTTTCTTGTGATTTACATTCATGTCACTCTACTCTTTCAGTCATGGCAATAAGGAAGTGTTCTCCTGTCAAGGCATCCAACTGGCTGTTGATTGGTTCCTGGAGCAAGGTCACCGTGACATCACTGTTTTTGTCCCTGCCTGGAGGAAGGAGCAATCCCGTCCGGACGCTCTCATCACAGGTAAGCACATACCGAGCTTTCAGTGAAGTCTCAGACCGTTCCTCAAATAAACTTTGTCCACAGACCAGGAAGTTCTACGGCAACTGGAAAAGGACAAGATCCTGGTCTTCACGCCGTCGCGCCGCGTGCAGGGACGCAGAGTTGTCTGTTACGACGACCGTTTCATCGTCAAGCTGGCCTACGAGTCCGACGGCATCATCGTGTCCAACGACAACTACCGCGATCTGGCCAATGAGAAACCGGAATGGAAGAAGTTCATCGACCAGCGGCTGCTGATGTATTCCTTTGTCAACGACAAGTAAGCGGAAGAAAGCAAGACAAACCCCTGACCCTCCTACAAGCCATGTGCGAGCCTTGTCATACATGTACAAATATACGTGGCGATAGCCAACAAGCAAAACCTTACCGTCACATTTTGTATGAAGTTCCTTCCGGGGGTCTACGGTACAAAAGTGTCTCGTGTCATTCTAAGAATCCCAAAGAAAGGTTGATGATTTTATTAAACTTCTCACCCGACTGACTGCACATTTAGATTCATGCCCCCAGACGACCCGCTCGGACGACACGGACCCAGCTTGGAGAACTTCCTCAGGAAAAGACCGATTATACCGGAACACAGGAAGCAGCCGTGTCCTTACGGTAAAAATGATAGAGTCCTCTTGAGTCAATAAAGGTTTTTGCTGTTCGGTACCAGTGCCACGCTAATCACAAGCCCTTGACTCTGTTCCTCCATTAGGGAAGAAGTGTACATACGGCCACAAGTGCAAGTTCTACCACCCTGAACGGGGTAGCCAGCCTCAACGTTCTGTAGCTGATGAGCTCCGTGCCAGCGCCAAAATGTCCTCAGTGGCGTGTAAAGACCAGGTGGAAGACGCCCTGATGGTGAAGAACCAAACGTCAGTCCAAGCAGAGGATCGGTCCGAGTCCTGCCGGGGAACCCCAAAGAAACAGTTCAGCCCTCTGAGCTCCCTCACTGATCTCTTGGAGGAGCAGCTTCGAGTGCAGTCCAAAGTGGAAGCCCGCAGGGGCAGCAACGGCTGCAGTAGAAGTATTTTTGGGCAACCCACGCAAGGGATGCCCTCTTTCTCAGGAAACCTGGATGAATGGGATTATCCAGGAGGGATTGGGGGTGGATTCGGGGGATCCACAAGACCACCACGCCATGCTGAAAGTTACCATCAATCCGAGTGTCCGGTGTTGGCCTACAACTCCATGGTGAAGACCTCTTCCATCCTCAGTCTTCCCGCTCTGGAGAGTCAAGAGCGCTTTCTCCCAGACGATTTGCAAGCACGGCATCTTCCCTCAGACTGCAGCAGCGACAGCAGTGTCGGTTCTGACACCTTCTCTCCTGATGCCGTTTTTGACGACAAGGCTTCGTGCCACCATCACCACCGTCAGCTTCGTCATCATCACACCCCTCATTGCTGCTCCAACCAGTACGTCCGACCTGTTAGCCGTAGTCCTCCTGGTCTGAGCCACCACACTGGAAGCAGAAGACATGATTTTGATGCAGAAGATCCTCCTTCTCTGAGTCCTCTACATCCCTTCCAAGCTGCATCCGCTCACATCCCACCTACTCATCTTCAGCATTCAGTGCTGAGCAGATATCCAGGTGAATGCCTCGGTCCTATCATACGTCCACTCCAAACATCCAGTGCTCGCACATTTTCTCAGGGATCCCTTCTGGGCTGTAGTTTGACAAATTCCCTTTGGAAAGAAGACAGGCTGCAGGACACCAGAGCATATGAAGGGTCACATTTTCCTCCCAGGAGGAACTACTCAGAGCTACAACAACAGCAGCAGCAGCATCAGCTGAACTGGGACCAGCACTACCAGCATCCCCCAAGACCTTGTTATGACCTCTTTCCCTTCGAGAACCTTCCCGAGGGACCTGAGAAAGTCTGGTCCTCTCCTTGGAGCAGACATTCCTCACCACGGCACCTCGCGGTGCAACCACCCCTTCCATCCGCCATCCTGCAACAGGAGCCCTCCTACATGGGTCAGTACCAGGACCAAAGGGAGAGGGTGTATCTTAACCTCTGTGGCATCTTTCCAGCTGATATGGTGAGGGTGGTGATGACCAGGAACCCTCACCTGATAGATGCTCAGGAGCTTGCTGCCGCCATATTGAAGGAGAAAGCGCAGGAGAGTTCTTGAACGTTTTTGTAATCATTCAGGTGGATCCACTTCAGGCTGAAGACTTCAAGCTCCTTCACACTTGGTCCCTTTTAGCCATCAAACTCATTCTACACCGCCGAAACGGCATTCGGTTAGCTTGGAATCCTTGGATCCGGGCTCACTTAGCCTCGTCTTGCATTGTAGTGCCTCAGACCTGAAGTGGATCAAGAAAGAGAAGTCACTCCTCTTTGAAATTGCAATGTGAACCCAAAAAGAAGTGTGTTTTCGGCTGAGTGACTTTTTGGTCCACTTGCGTCTGTTTGGTTTAAAAAGGAGACTTCATGTGAAAGCATCCCTAATATCAGCGCTATTTCTTTCCCCAAACTGACATTTTTCCAAAAATATGCTACTTCAGCACTTAAGATCGGAGTGTTTGGGGGTCGTGATGCGCACGTTTGTGAGTCCAGGCTTTCAAGGGTAACGGTGCATTTTTGAAACAAATATTTATTTGTCATACTTTTAAGTTATTTATACTATTTTGATTTGGGCACTTTTTGTTATGTTTTTTTCTTTTTTGGCAATCATATCAGGGTATTAAGTCGTGACTGAAGCCTACCTCGGACTTTTCCTGCTCCTTGACAAAACACACTCAAATACGGTGCACCAGTCGACTTATGTTCCATATCGAGATGACACGGGTTTCCCCAAAAAAGGGAAGTGAAACTCAGTCGGTGCCAAACAGGAGGCGGGGGGGCGGGGACTTCCATCAAAACCCCCAGCCGGTTCGCGTTTGATTTGATTTCCTGTGACTTTTGTTCAATTGTGTAAGGCTGCTGGCGCCATAGCTCAGTAAGGTGAGGATTATTTAGTATACTTGTCTTTTCGGAGGTCACCAACGAGAGTTTTGTGTTCAACATGAACGCCACGCAAGACTGTGCTCATGCAATGCATGCCGTAAAATAATAAAAATACCTAATATATCAAAATCATTCTATTACATTTCAGTGCAGTAATTCACTGACTAAGTTAGAGAACAAAGAATGTTTACCTTAGTGAAATATTTATTTTAAAGTATATCACACAAAGTTGGTCAATTCCAAATGTATTCCTCACAGCTGCCTTTTCTTGGTTGTTCTTTTTAAGTGCATGAGTGAATCCATCCACAGCGAAAGCACCATCAACGGCAAGGCAGTAGTTGTGTTAGAAATAAATCCTACGAGTGTATATACAGTATATGCAGTAATCCCTCGCCAATTCAAATTTCACTGCTTCACTCTTATTACAGTTGGAATCACGTCAAAAATATGCATATTTAAGGAAACGTTACATATTTTTTGCCTCAGTGAAGCATTTTTAAGCATAAAAGTGGCTAAATGAACTCAAATACACATATAAGGCATTCAGTCAAGGACGTTGATGATATGTAGCATTCTTCACTGGTCACCAGGTGTCAGTCATGTTCGCTGAGACACACAAGCGCCAAACTTGATCGCCGGAACAAAAGGCTTTTTTTTTTTGTAGGTTTGGATGCCGTAATCCACGCCAAGCTGAAACCCCCCACGCCACTTCCTGTCGGCCTGCACACACACGAGCAGGAGTATTTACGTCTTAAATGGCTTATTTTCTGTTCTGTCTACTATATTGGAGTGTAAAGGTGACCATAGGGGTGTCATGTCATGTCTAGAGCACTCTAATAATGGTAAAAAAACGGATTTGGAAGCTTGTAAATAGGTTTTCTATGCTCTAACTGGAAAATATTCCATTTCTAAATATGGAATTGCAGAAATTCACTTATCATGGTGACGTCTGGAACTAGTTAACTGCAATAAATGAGGGATTACTGTACAATACAGTATATATTGTCTCATAGCGCCATGACTTTTATTAGGTTGTTGGACAGATTTACTTCTAATTTAGGCTTTTTAAATGAGCAACTACGGGTCTCATTTCGCTTCCAAGCACTTGCGGCCGCGTTTCCAGTGCGAAATACTGAATAACTTTCAGACTTAGTCGCTCATGCAGCATCTACAAACTTGTTCTTTGTTGATACAAATTGTATCCAATGGCGATGTTCTTGTCTTTATATGAGAATATAAGATATGTTGAGTATTTGTGACAAAGTTTGTCACATTTTTTTTAACCCTTTAGGTGCCAGAGTTTTTTTCCAGCTTTGACATTACTGTACTCTTTCAAAAGGTTGTAGCTTGAAAATGGTTAGCGATAAAGGCATACTGTAAATTAGAATCATCATGGTCTTTCACTTGGATCGCGCTTTTCCACCTCCGAGGCACTCAAAGCGCTTTGACACTGTAGGCGGGTTTGCCTACTGATGACGCAGCATCGGGACCATTTGGGGGTTGAATATCATGCCCAAGGATACCTTCAGGTTGGGAGTAAATGTGGAGTAAATGTAGTCATCTAATTTGCATATTATGACATCACCAGGCTTGGAATTTGAGATACCGGATCACTTTCATATCTGATCCACTTGCGATACTCAGCCATCATCGTCGTCGTTTACAGCGGAATCGTGAACACCACTGCTGCCTCAGCCGCTATTACATACTGGAGATGGATATAAAGTATCTATTATGCCTGGGAATATTCTAATTCAGGGGTGTCCAAACCTTTTCCAGCGAGGGCCGAATACTGAAAAATGAAAGGATGCAAGGACCACTTTGATACTTAGTATACGAGAATTCTTGTAAAATTGTGACTTTTTTCTTAATATTTTGACTTTATTCCCATTAGATTACAGCTGTTTTTTTCCATTTCTAGTATTTTTTTTTAATTTTCCAACTATTTCATTTCGGCTTTCCTCTTGCAAATTTTCTTCTTGTAATTATAACTTTATTCCCAGAATATTTTTTTCTCTTTTAAAACAATGTATTTTTTCTTTATTTCAACATTGTTACTAAAATATTTTTCCTCATTTTTCAAGTTTATTCTCATAAAATTGAAACTATTTTTTCTCTTCATATTTTTCACTTTACTCTGGTAAAATTTCTGCTGTTGATTTTAAAAAAACACATTTTTCCAAATAGTTCTACTTACTTCTTGTACATTTTCTTCTTCATATTTTGACTTTATCCCTTTTATACATTTTCCCCCCACCTAAGTTTCTAAAAATTACAACTTTATTCACTGTTTTTGACAATAGAACTTTCTTCTTTAATATTTCAACTTCATGCTACTAAAATGATATTCTTGTGAGATTACAACTCTTCTCTTAAAATGTTGACTTTTGATTGATTTTCTCATTTTTGCAGCTGTTTTCTTTTTTAAAAAATTAACTTTCCTTGTTAAATTCCGTTTTTAGACTGTGAGGTGGGCCGTTAAAGGTCACAGCCGCGGGCCGCAAATGGCCCCCGGGCTGCACTTTGGACACCCCTGTTCTAATTCATCCAGGTCGTTGTATTCACAGGTCATATCTGTCTATTAGCAGTGCATTTTCTGCCAAGGAGTCTCCCGCGTATGCCGCTATTTTCGCATTGAAGCACCACATTTGCAGACATGACTTCAAATGACAACAATTCAGCAACGTCGCTTGTGCAATTCTGCGACTTCGGCGCTTAAAGGGTTAAACCGCTATTCATAAGAGTGTGTGTTGGTGTTCACGTGACGACAAACACGTCCTCACGTTCTTCGTCTCAGGGGTCGCCGCCATGTGTGCGCGCTGATGCTCCAGCCACTAATGATGTCATTTCCCAGTGATGATGACTATGAAGATGCTGGTGTTCTTACGACTGTATGCGAGTGGTGCGTCATGTTGGCACTCGTCAACAAAACATGACTCTTGAGCTCGAAATCCCCAAAGTCTCAGGCAGACTTGCAGGTCGTAGGTCACGACTGGGACACTCTAATGGAAAAACTGTTTTCATGTCAGGTGGTAAAAGTGGCAAACGTGTCTGCAAATGTCGTGGTCATTTCTGTTCATCATGCATGTCGTTGCTCCTCCTGCCGGTTATCCATGAGATGCCCACCTTGCATAGTAGAAATAAATGGAGAAACTTGACACGAGCCAAAAATACACAACTCACGCACAAGAACGTGCACTATGTTGACGTGTCACACGATGAATCCCATTGCTCCTCCCACCAGTTATTCATGTGTTCATAATAGAAATACACAGAAAGACACAGGTAGACTGGTCATACAGTATAATTAATACGATTGCTCCTCCCACCAGTTAATGATAACCAGCTT